>NC_141779.1:1490503-1532938 GCF_054643075.1 Acanthaster planci
GTTGGAAAAGAACTCGAATATAGTTTGGCAGCTATTTCCCTAACTACTGCAAATATTGATATGAAACTTATAGGAATAGGCAGGGAATTATGTGGCCTTTCAGATGACACCACGATTGCCAGAATTAGATAATTCTCAGACCTTTTATACTCGATTATATGAAGGATTCTCTACGCAGGATAAGGACCGGTATATTGCAGACAAAGCCAGAATTCAACAAAAATATCAGGCAATTGGACACGAACTTGCATTTCCTTTGCAAGATATTTCCCTAACTACTGCAAATATGGAGATGAAACTTATATGAATGGATAAGGAAACATGTGACCTTTCAGATGACACCAAGATTGCAAGGTTTAGATAATTCTCTGACCTTTTAGGCTCGATTATATAAAGCATTCTCTGCGTAGGATAAAGACCGGTATGGTGCAGACGAAGACGAAAAAGGCATATGGATATGAAACTTATATGATTGGATAGGGAAACATGTAACCTTTCAGATGACACCAAGATTGCCAGATTTAGATAATTCTCAGACCTTTTATGATCGATTATATGAAGCAGTTTCTGCGTGGGATATGGACCGGTATAGCGCAGACGAAGCCAGAATTCCGCAAAAAAGGAGGCAGTTGGAAAAGAACTCGCACTTCCTTTGGCAGCTATTTGCCAACTACCGCAAATATGGATAGGATATTAATATGAATGGATAGAGGAACATATTGCCTTTCAGATGACACCAAGATTGCCAGATTAGGATAATTGTCAGACCTTTTATGCTCGATTATATGAAGCATTCTCTACGCCGGGTAAGGACCGGTATGGTGCAGACGAAGCCAGAATTCCACAAAAATATCAGGCAATTGGACACGAACTAGCATTTCCTTTGGAAGATATTTCCCTAACTACTGCAAATATGGATATGAAACTTATACCAATGGGCAGGGAAACATGTAGCCTTTCGGTTGACACCAAGATTGCCAGGTTTAGATAATTCTCTGACCTTTTAGGCTCGATTATATAAAGCATTCTCTGCGCAGGATAAAGACCGGTATGGTGCAGACGAAGACGAAAAAGGCATATGGATATGAAACTTATATGAATGGATAAGGAAACATGTGACCTTTCAGTTGACACCAAGATTGCCAGATTTAGATAATTCTCTGACCTTTTAGGCTCGATTATATAAAGTATTCTCTGCGCAAGATAAAGACCGGTATGGTGCAGACGAAGCCAGAATTCCGCAAAAATATCAGGCAATTGGACACGAATTTGCAATTCCTTTTGACGATATTTCCCTAACTACTGCAAATATGGATATGAAACTTATATGAATGGATAGAGGAACAAATGGCCTTTCAGATGACACCAAGATTGCCAGATTTAGATAATTCTCAGACCTTTTATGCTCGATTATATGAAGCATTCTCTGCGTGGGATGAGGACCGGTATGTTGCAGACGAAGCCAGAATTCCGCAAAAAAAGGAGCCAGTTGGAAAAGAACTTGAATTTAGTTTGGCAGCTATTTCCCTAACTACTGCAAAGATGGATATGAAACTTGTATGAATGGGCAGGGAATTATGTGGCCTTTCAGATGACACCAAGATTGCCAGATTCAGATAATTCTCAGACCTTTTATGCTTGAATATATGAAGCAGTCTCTGCGTGGGATATGGACTGGTATAGCGCAGACGAAGCCAGAATTCCGCAAAAAAGGAGGCAGTTGGAAAAGAACTCCCACTTCCTTTGGCAGCTATTTGCCAACTACTGTAAAAATGGATAGGAAATTAATATGAATGGATAGAGGAACATATTGCCTTTCAGATGACACCAAGATTGCCAGATTTAGATAATTCTCTGACCTTTTAGGCTCGATTATATAAAGCATTCTTTGCGCAGGATAAAGACCGGATTGTTGCAGAAGAAACCAGAATTCCACAAAAATATCAGGCAATTGGACACGAATTTTCAATTCCTTTTGACGATATTTCCCTAACTACTGCAAAAAGGGATATGAAACTTATACAAATAGATAGGGGAACATGTGGCCTTTCAGATGAAACAAAGATTGCCAGATTTAGATAATTAGCAGACCTTTTATGCTCGAATATATGAAGCAATCCTTTTGCGGGAAAGGGACCGGTATAGCGCAGACAAAACAAGAATTCCGCAAAAATATCAGGCAATTGGACACGAACTTGCATTTCCTTCGGCAGCTATTTCCCTAACTACTGCAAATATGGATATGAAACTTATATGAATGGATAGGGAAACATATAACCTTTCAGATCACACCAAGATTACCAGATTTAGATAATTCTCAGACCTTTTATGCTCGAATATATGAAGCAGTCTCTGCGTGGGATATGGACCGGTATGGCGCAGACGAAGCCAGAATTCCGCAAAAAAGGAGGCAGTTGGAAAAGAACTCGCACCTCCTTTGGCAGCTATTTGCCAACTACTGCAAATATGGATAAGAAATTAATATGAATGGATAGAGGAACATATCGCCTTTCAGTTGACACCAAGATTGCCAGATTTAGATAATTCTCTGACTTTTTAGGCTTGATTATATAAAGCATTCTCTGCGCAGGATAAAGACCGGTATTGGTGCAGACGAAGCTAGAATTCCGCAAAAATATCAGGCAAGTGGACACGTTTTGCAATTCCTTTTGACGATATTTCCCTAACTACTGCAAATATGGATATGAAACTTATATGAATGGATAGAAAACTATGTGGCCTTTCAGATGACACCAAGATTGCCAGATTTAGATAATTCTCAGACCTTTTATGCTCGAATATAGGAAGCCTTTTCTGCGTGGGATAAGGACCAGTATAGCGCAGACGAAGCCAGAATTCCGCAAAAATATCAAACAGTCAGACAAGAATTTGCACTTCCTTTGGCAGATATTTCCCTAACTACTGCAAATATGGATATGAAACTTATATGAATGGATAGGGAAACATGTAACCTTTCAGATCACAACAAGATTGCCAGATTTAGATAATTCTCAGACCTTTTATGATCGATTATATGAAGCAGTCTCTGCGTGGGATATGGACCGGTATAGCGCAAAGGAAACCAGAATTCCGCCAAAAAAAAGGAGGCATTTGGAAAAGACCTCGAATATAGTTTGGCAGATATTTCCCTAAATACTACAAACATCGATACGAAATTTATATGAATGGATAGAGGAACAAATGGCCTTTCAGATGAGACCCAGATTGCCAGATTTAGATAATTCTCAGACCTTTTATGCTCGATTATATGAAGCATTCTCTGCGCAGGATAAAGACCGGTATGGTGCAGACGAAGACGAAAAAGGCATATGGATATGAAACTTATATGAATGGATAGGGAAACATGTAACCTTTCAGATGACACCAAGATTGCCAGATTTAGATAATTCTCTGACCTTTTATGCTCAATTATATGAAGCAGTATCTGCCAGGGATAGGGACCAGTATAGCGCAGACGAAGCCAGATTTCCGCAAAAATATCAAACAGTCAGACAAGAATTTGCACTTCCTTTGGCAGAGATTTCCCTAACTACTGCAAATATGGATATGAAACTTATATGAATGGATAGGGAAACATGTAACCTTTCAGATCACAACAAGATTGCCATATTTAGATAATTCTCAGACCTTTTATGATCGATTATATGAAGCAGTTTCTGCGTGGGATATTTACCGGTACAGCGCAGACGAAGCCAGAATTCGGCAAAAAAGGAGGCAGTTGGAAAAGAACTCACACTTCCTTTGGCAGCTATTTGCCAACTACCGCAAATATAGATAGGAATTTAATATGAATGGATAGAGGAACATATTGCCTTTCAGATGACACCAAGATTGCCAGATTTAGATAATTTTCTGACCTTTTAGGCTCGATTATATAAAGCATTCTCTGCGCAGGATAAAGACCGGTATGGTGCAGACGAAGCCAGAATTCCACAGAAATATCAGGCAATTGGACACGAACTAGCATTTAATTTGGAAGATATTTCCCTAACTACTGCAAATATAGATATAGACATTTTGTGCTTGATTATATGAAGCATTCTCTGCGCAGGATAAGGACAGGTATATTGCAGACGAAGCCAGAATTCCGCAAAAAAAAAGAGGCAGTTCGAAAAGACCTCGAACTTAGTTTGGCAGATATTTCCCTAACCACTGCAAATATGGATTAAAGTTATATGAATGGATAGAGGAACATATGGCCTTTCAGATGATGCCAAGATTGCCAGATAGAGATAATTCTCGGACGTTTTACGCTCGATTATATGAAGCATTATCTGGGCAGGATCAGGACCGGTATGGCGCACACGAAGCCAGAATTCCGCTAAAATATCAGGCAATTAAACACGAAGTTGCATTTTCCTTTGTAAGCTATTTCCCTAACTACTGCAAATATGGATATGAAACTTGTATGAATGGACAGGGAAATATGTGGACTTTCAGATGACACCAAAATTGCCAGATTTAGATAATTCTCAGACCTTTTATACTCGATTATAGGAAGCATTCTATGAGCAGGATAAGGACCGGTATAGCGTAGACGAAGCCAGAATTTTGCCAAAATATCACGCAATTAGACAAGAACTTGCAATTTCTTTGGCAGATATTTCCCTAACTACTGCAAATATGGATATGAAACTGATACAAATGGACAGGGAAACATGTGGCCTTTCAGATGACACCAAGATTGCCAGATTTAGATAATTCTCGGACCTTTTATGCTTGATTATATGAAGCAGTATCTGCGTGGAATAAGGACCAGTATACCGCAGACGAAGCCAGAATTCCACAAAAATATCAAACAGTCAGACAAGAACTTGCAATTTCTTTGGCAGATATTTCCCTAACTACTGCAAAAATGGATATGAAACTTATACAAATGGACAGTGAAACATGTGGCCTTTCAGATGACACCAAGATTGCCAGATTTAGATAACTCTCAGACCCTTTATGCTCGATTATATGAAGCATTCTCAGTGTGGGATGAGGACTGGTATATTGCAGACGAAGCCGGAATTCCGCAAAAAAAGGAGCCAGTTGGAAAAGAACTCGCACTTCCTTTGGTAGCTATTTGCCAACTACTGCAAAAATGGATAGGAAATTATAATGAATTGATAGAGGAACATATAGCCTCTCAGATGACACCAAGATTGCCAGATTTAGATAATTCTCAGACCTTTTATGATCGATTATATGAAGCAGTCTCTGCGTGGGATATGGACCGGTATAGCGCAGACGAAGCCAGAATTCCGCAAAAAAGGAGGCAGTTGGAAAAGAACTCGCACTTCCTTTGGCAGCTATTTGCCAACTACTGCAAATATGGAAAGGAAATTAACATGAATGGAGAGAGGAACATATCGCCTTTCAGATGACACCGAGATTGCCAGATTTAGATAATTCTCTGACCTTTTAGGCTCGATTATATAAAGCATTCTCTGCGCAGGATAAAGACCGGTATGGTGCAGACGAAGCCAGAATTCGGCTAAGATATCAATAAGTCAGGCAAAAACTTGTACTTCCTTTGGCAAATATTTCCCTAACTACTGCAAATATGGATATGAAACTTATATGAATGGATAAAGAACCATGTGGCCTTTCAGATGACACCAAGATTGCCAGATTTAGATAATTCTCAGAAATTTTATGATCGATTATATGAAGCATTCTCTGCGTGAAATAAGGACCAGTATAGCGCAGACGAAGCCAGAATTCCGCAAAAAAGGAGGCAGTTGGAAAAGAACTCGAATTTACTTTGGCAGCTATTTCCCGGACTATTGCAAATATGGATATGAAACTTTTATGAATGGGCAGGGAATTTTTGTGGCCTTTCAGATGACACCAAGATTGCCAGATTTAGATAATTCTTAGACTTTTTATGCTCGATTATATGAAGCATTCTCTGCGCAGGATGAGGACCGGTATAGCGTAGACGAAGCCAGAATTCCGCAAAAATATCAGGCAAGTGGACACGAATTTGCATTTCTTTTGGAAGATATTTCCCTAACTACTGCAAATATGGATATGAAACTTATATGAATGGACAGGGAAACATGTGGCCTTTCAGATGAGACGAAGGATGCCAGTTTTGGATAATTCTCAGACCTTTTATTACCTTTTATACAATTCCACAAAAATATCAGGCAATTAGACACGAACTTGCATTTTCCTTTGGCAGCTATTTCCCTACCTACTGCAAATATGCATATGGAACTTATATGAATGGACAGGGAAACATGTGCGCTTTCAGATCACACCAACATTGCCAGATTTAGATAATTCTCAGACCTTTTATGGTCGATTATATGAAACAGTATGTGCGTGGAAAAAGGACCAGTATAGCGCAGACGAAGCCAGAATTCCGCAAAAATATCAAACAGTCAGACAGGAACTTGCATTTCCTTTGGAAGATATTTCCCTAACTACTGCAAATATGGATATAAAACATATATTAATGGATAGGAAAACATGTAACCTTTCAGATCAAACCAAGATTGCCAGATTTAGATAATTCTCAGACCTTTTATGCTCGATTGTATGAAGCAGTCTCTGCGTGTGATGTGGACCAGTATAGCACAGACGAAGCCAGAATTCCGCAAAAAAAGGAGCCAGTTGGAAAAGAACTCGAATTTAGTTTGGCAGCTATTTCCCTAACTACTGCAAATATGGATATGAAACTTATATGAATGGGCAGGGAATTATGTGGCCTTTCAGATGACACCAAGATTGCCAGATTTGGATAATTCTCAGACCTTTTATGTTCGATTATATGAAGCCTTCTCTGCGCAGGATAAGGACCGGTATATTGCAGACGAAAGCAGAATTCCGCCAAAAAAGGAGGCAGTTGGAAAGGAAATCGCACTTCCTTTGGCAGCTATTTGCCAACTACTGCAAATATGGATAAGAAATTAATATGAATGGATAGAGGAACATATCGCCTTTCAGTTGACACCAAGATTGCCAGATTTAGATAATTCTCTGACTTTTTAGGCTTGATTATATAAAGCATTCTCTGCGCAGGATAAAGACCGGTATTGGTGCAGACGAAGCTAGAATTCCGCAAAAATATCAGGCAAGTGGACACGTTTTGCAATTCCTTTTGACAATATTTCCCTAACTACTGCAAATATGGATATGAAACTTATATGAATGGATAGAAAACTATGTGGCCTTTCAGATGACACCAAGATTGCCAGATTTAGATAATTCTCAGACCTTTTATGCTCGAATATAGGAAGCCTTTTCTGCGTTTATAAGGACCAGTATAGCGCAGACGAAGCCAGAATTCCGCAAAAATATCAAACAGTCAGACAGAATTTGCACTTCCTTTGGCAGATATTTCCCTAACTACTGCAAATATGGATATGAAACTTATATGAATGGATAGGGAAACATGTAACCTTTCAGATCACAACAAGATTGGCAGATTTAGATAATTCTCAGACCTTTTATGCTCGATTATTTGAAGCAGTTTCTGCGTGGGATATGGACCGGTATAGCGCAGACGAAGCCAGAATTCTGCAAAAAAAGGAGCCAGTTGGAAAAGAACTCGAATATAGTTTGGCAGATATTTCCCTAAATACTGCAAACATAGATACCAAACTTATATGAATGGATAGGGAAACATGTAGCCTTTCAGATGACACCAAGATTGCCATATTTAGATAATTTTCTGACCTTTTAGGCTCGATTATATAAAGCATTCTCTGCGCAGGATAAAGACCGGTATGGTGCAGACGAAGACGAAAAAGGCATATGGATATGAAACTTATATGAATGGATAGGGAAACATGTAACCTTTCAGATCACAACAAGATTGCCAGATTTAGATAATTCTCTGACCTTTTATGCTCAATTATATGAAGCAGTATCTGCCAGGGATAAGGACCAGTATAGCACAGACGAAGCCAGAATTCCGCAAAAAAATCAAACAGTCAGACAAGAATTTGCACTTCCTTTGGCAGAGATTTCCCTAACTACTGCAAATATGGATATGAAACTTATATGAATGGATAGGGAAACATGTAACCTTTCAGATCACAACAAGATTGCCATATTTAGATAATTCTCAGACCTTTTATGATCGATTATATGAAGCAGTTTCTGCGTGGGATATTTACCGGTACAGCGCAGACGAAGCCAGAATTCGGCAAAAAAGGAGGCAGTTGGAAAAGAACTCACACTTCCTTTGGCAGCTATTTGCCAACTACTGCAAATATAGATAGGAATTTAATATGAATGGATAGAGGAACATATCGCCTTTCAGATGACACCAAGATTGCCAGATTTAGATAATTTTCTGACCTTTTAGGCTCGATTATATAAAGCATTCTCTGCGCAGGATAAAGACCGGTATGGTGCAGACGAAGCCAGAATTCCACAGAAATATCAGGCAATTGGACACGAACTAGCATTTAATTTGGAAGATATTTCCCTAACTACTGCAAATATAGATATAAAACTTATATGAATGGATAGAGGAACAAATGGCCTTTCAGATGACACCAAGATTGCCAGATTTAGATAATTCTCAGACGTTTTATGATCGATTATATGAAGCATTCTCTGCGTGGGATAGGGACCAGTATATTGCAGACGAAGCCAGAATTCCGCAAAAAAAAGGAGAAAGTTGGAAAAGAACTCGAATTTAGTTTGGCAGCTATTTCCCTAACTACTGCAAATATGGATATGAAACTTATATGAATGGGCAGGGAATTATGTGTCCTTTCAGATGACATCAAGATTGCCAGACTTAGATAAATCTCAGACCCTTTATGCTCGATTATTTGAAGCATTCTCTGCCTGGGGTGAGGACCGGTATATTGCAGACAAAGCCAGAATTCCGCAAAAAAAAGGAGCCAGTTGGAAAATAACTCGAATTTAGTTTGGCAGATATTTCCCTAAATACTGCAAACATGGATACCAAACTTATATGAATGGATAGGGAAACATGTAGCCTTTCAGATCACACCCAGATTGCCAGATTTAGATAATTCTCAGACCTTTTATGCTCGATTATATGAAGCAGTATCTGCCTGGGATAAGGACCAGTATAGCACAGACGAAGCCAGAATTCCGCAAAAAAATCAAACAGTCAGACAAGAATTTGCACTTCCTTTGGCAGAGATTTCCCTAACTACTGAAAATATGGATATGAAACTTATATGAAGGGACAGGGAAACATGTGACCTTTCAGATCACACCAACATTGCCAGATTTAGATATTTCTCAGACATTTTGTGCTTGATTATATGAAGCATTCTCTGCGCAGGATAAGGACAGGTATATTGCAGACGAAGCCAGAATTCCGCAAAAAAAAAGAGGCAGTTCGAAAAGACCTCGAACTTAGTTTGGCAGATATTTCCCTAACTACTGCAAATATGGATATGAAAGTTATATGAATGGATAGAGGAACATATGGCCTTTCAGATGATGCCAAGATTGCCAGATATAGATAATTCTCAGACGTTTTACGCTCGATTATATGAAGCATTATCTGGGCAGGATCAGGACCGGTATGGCGCACACGAAGCCAGAATTCCGCAAAAATATCAGGCAATTAAACACGAACTTGCATTTTCCTTTGTAAGCTAGTTCCCTAACTACTGCAAATATGGATATGAAACTTATATGAATGGACAGGGAAGTATGTGGCCTTTCAGATGACACCAAAATTGCCAGATTTAGATAATTCTCAGACCTTTTATACTCGATTATAGGAAGCATTCTCTGAGCAGGATAAGGACCGGTATAGCGTAGACGAAGCCAGAATTCTGCAAAAATATCAGGCAATTAGACAAAAACTTGCATTTTCCTTTGGCAGCTATTTCCCTAACTACTGCAAATATGGATATGAAACTTACATGAGTGGACAGGGAAACATGTGCGCTTTCAGATCAAACCAACATTGCCAGATTTAGATAATTCTCAGACCTTTTATGGTCGATCATATGAAGCAGTATCTGCGTGGAATAAGGACCAGTATACCGCAGACGAAGCCAGAATTCCACAAAAATATCAAACAGTCAGACAAGAACTTGCAATTTCTTTGGCAGATATTTCCCTAACTACTGCAAAAATGGATATGAAACTTATACAAATGGACAGTGAAACATGTGGCCTTTCAGATGACACCAAGATTGCCAGATTTAGATAACTCTCAGACCCTTTATGCTCGATTATATGAAGCATTCTCAGTGTGGGATGAGGACTGGTATATTGCAGACGAAGCCGGAATTCCGCAAAAAAAGGAGCCAGTTGGAAAAGAACTCGCACTTCCTTTGGTAGCTATTTGCCAACTACTGCAAAAATGGATAGGAAATTAATATGAATTGATAGAGGAACATCTAGCCTCTCAGATGACACCAAGATTGCCAGATTTAGATAATTCTCAGACCTTTTATGATCGATTATATGAAGCAGTCTCTGCGTGGGATATGGACCGGTATAGCGCAGACGAAGCCAGAATTCCGCAAAAAAGGAGGCAGTTGGAAAAGAACTCGCACTTCCTTTGGCAGCTATTTGCCAACTACTGCAAATATGGAAAGGAAATTAACATGAATGGAGAGAGGAACATATCGCCTTTCAGATGACACCGAGATTGCCAGATTTAGATACTTCTCTGACCTTTTAGGCTCGATTATATAAAGCATTCTCTGCGCAGGATAAAGACCAGTATGGTGCAGACGAAGCCAGAATTCGGCTAAGATATCAATAAGTCAGGCAAAAACTTGTACTTCCTTTGGCAAATATTTCCCTAACTACTGCAAATATGGATATGAAACTTATATGAATGGATAAAGAACCATGTGGCCTTTCAGATGACACGAAGATTGCCAGATTTAGATAATTCTCAGAAATTTTATGATCGATTATATGAAGCATTCTCTGCGTGAAATAAGGACCAGTATAGCGCAGACGAAGCCAGAATTCCGCAAAAAAGGAGGCAGTTGGAAAAGAACTCGAATTTACTTTGGCAGCTATTTCCCGGACTATTGCAAATATGGATATGAAACTTTTATGAATGGGCAGGGAATTTTTGTGGCCTTTCAGATGACACCACGATTGCCAGATTTAGATAATTCTTAGACCTTTTATGCTCGAATATATGAATCATTCTCTGCGCAGGATGAGGACCGGTATAGCGCAGACGAAGCCAGAATTCCGGAAAATATCAGGCAAGTGGACACGAATTTGCATTTCTTTTGGAAGATATTTCCCTAACTACTGCAAATATGGATATGAAACTTATATGAATTGACAGGGAAACATGTGGCCTTTCAGATGAGACGAAGGATGCCAGTTTTGGATAATTCTCAGACCTTTTATTACCTTTTATACAATTCCACAAAAATATCAGGCAATTAGACACGAACTTGCATTTTCCTTTGGCAGCTATTTCCCTACCTACTGCAAATATGCATATGGAACTTATATGAATGGACAGGGAAACATGTGCGCTTTCAGATCTCACCAACATTGCCAGATTTAGATAATTCTCAGACCTTTTATGGTCGATTATATGAAACAGTATGTGCGTGGAAAAAGGACCAGTATAGCGCAGACGAAGCCAGAATTCCGCAAAAATATCAAACAGTCAGACAGGAACTTGCATTTCCTTTGGAAGATATTTCCCTAACTACTGCAAATATGGATATAAAACGTATATTAATGGATAGGAAAACATGTAACCTTTCAGATCAAACCAAGATTGCCAGATTTAGATAATTCTCAGACCTTTTATGCTCGATTGTATGAAGCAGTCTCTGCGTGTGATGTGGACCAGTATAGCACAGACGAAGCCAGAATTCCGCAAAAAAAGGAGCCAGTAGGAAAAGAACTCGAATTTAGTTTGGCAGCTATTTCCCTAACTACTGCAAATATGGATATGAAACTTATATGAATGGGCAGGGAATTATGTGGCCTTTCAGATGACACCAAGATTGCCAGATTTGGATAATTCTCAGACCTTTTATGTTCGATTATATGAAGCCTTCTCTGCGCAGGATAAGGACCGGTATATTGCAGACGAAAGCAGAATTCCGCCAAAAAAGGAGGCAGTTGGAAAGGAAATCGCACTTCCTTTGGCAGCTATTAACCAACTACTGCAAATATGGATAGGAAATTAATATGAATGGATAGAGGAACATATCGCCTTTCAGATGACACCAAGATTGCCAGATTTAGATAATTCTCTGACCTTTTAGGCTCGATTATATAAGGCATTCTCTGCGCAGGATAAAGACCGGTATGGTGCAGACGAAGCCAGAATTCTGCAAAAATATCAAGCAAACGGACACAAATTTGCAATTCCTTTTGACGATATTTCCCTAACTACTGCAAATATGGATATGAAACTTATATGAATGGGCAGGGAATTATGTGGCCTTTCAGATCACACCAAGATTGCCAGATTTGGATAATTCTCAGACCTTTTATGCTCGATTATATGAAGCCTTCTCTGCGCAGGATAAGGACCGGTATATTGCAGACGAAAGCAGAATTCCGCCAAAAAAGGAGGCAGTTCGAAAAGACCTCGAACTTCGTTTGGCAGATATTTCCCTAAATACTGCAAACATGGATACGAAACTTATATGAATGGATAGGGAAACATGTAGCCTTTCAGATCACACCAAGATTGCCAGATTTAGATAATTCTCAGACCTTTTATGCTCGATTATATGAAGCAGTATCTGCCTGGGATAAGGACCAGTATAGCGCAGACGAAGCCAGAATTCCGCAAAAATATCAAACAGTCAGACAAGAACTTGCACTTCCTTTGGCAGATATTTCCCTAACTACTGCAAATATGGATATGAAACTTATACCAATGGACAGGGAAACATGTGGCCTTTCGGTTGACACCAAGATTGCCAGGTTTAAATAATTCTCGGACATTTTATGCTCGATTATAGGAAGCCTTCTCTGCGCGGGATAAGGACCAGTATAGCGTAGACGAAGCCAGAATTCCGAAAAAATATCAAACAGTCAGACAAGAAATGTCACTTTGTTTGGCAGATATTTCCCTAACTACTGCAAATATGGATATAAAACTTATATGAAGGGATAGGGAAACATGTGACCTTTCAGATCACACCAACATTGCCAGATTTAGATAATTCTCAGACCTTTTATGCTCGATTATATGAAGCAGTCTCTGCGTGGAATTAGGACCAGTATAGTGCAGACGAAGCCAGAATTCCGCAAAAAAGGGAGGCAGTTGGAAAAGAACTCGAATTTAGTTTGGCAGCTATTTCCCTAACTACTTCAAATATGGATATGAAACATTTATGAATGGGCAGGGAAATATGTGGCCTTTCAGATGACACCAAGATTGCCAGATTTAGATAATTCTCAGACCTTTTATGCTCGATTATATGAAGCAGTCTCTGCGTGGGATATGGACCGGTATAGCGCAGACGAAGCCAGAATTCTGCAAAAAAGGAGGCAGTTGGAAAAGAACTCGCACTTCCTTTGGCAGCTATTAACCAACTACTGCAAATATGGATAGGAAATTAATATGAATGGATAGAGGAACATATCGCCTTTCAGATGACACCAAGATTGCCAGATTTAGATAATTCTCTGACCTTTTAGGCTCGATTATATAAGGCATTCTCTGCGCAGGATAAAGACCGGTATGGTGCAGACGAAGCCAGAATTCCGCAAAAATATCAAGCAAACGGACACAAATTTGCAATTCCTTTTGACGATATTTCCCTAACTACTGCAAATATGGATATGAAACTTATATGAAGGGACAGGGAAACATGTGGCCTTTCAGATGACACCAAGATTGCCAGAT
Organism: Acanthaster planci; assembly: GCF_054643075.1. Lineage (NCBI taxonomy): Eukaryota > Metazoa > Echinodermata > Asteroidea > Valvatida > Acanthasteridae > Acanthaster > Acanthaster planci. Next base: position 1,504,323 of record NC_141779.1, read on the forward strand.
TTAGATAATTCTCAGACCTTTTATACTCGATTATAGGAAGCATTCTCTGAGCGGGATAAGGACCGGTATAGCGTAGAGAAAGCCATAAATCTGCAAAAATATCAGGCAATTAGACACGAACTTGCATTTTCCTTTGGCAGCTATTTCCCTAACTACTGCAAATATGGATATGGAACTTATATGAATGGACAGGGAAACATGTGCGCTTTCAGATCACACCAACATTGCCAGATTTAGATAATTCTCAGACCTTTTATGGTCGATTATATGAAACAGTATGTGCGTGGAAAAAGGACCAGTATAGCGCAGACGAAGCCAGAATTCCGCAAAAATATCAAACAGTCAGACAGGAACTTGCACTTCCTTTGGCACATATTTCCCTATCTACTGCAAATATGGATATGAAACTTATACAAATGGACAGTGAAACATGTGGCCTTTCCGATGACACCAAGGTTGCAAGGTTTAGATAATTCTCGGACCTTTTATGCTCGATTATAGGAAGCCTTCTCTGCGCGGGATAAGGACCAGTATAGCGTAGACGAAGCCAAAATTCCGCAAAAATATCAAACAGTCACACAAGAAATCGCACTTCCTTTGGCAGACATTTCCCTAACTACTTCAAATATGGATATGAAACTTATATGAAGGGACAGGGAAACATGTGACCTTTCAGATCACACCAACATTGCCAGATTTAGATAAATCTCAGACCTTTTATGCGCGATTATATGAAGCATTCTCTGCGTGGGATAAGGACCGGTATATTGCAGACGAAGCCAGAATTCCGCAAAAAAGGGAGGCAGTTGGAAAAGAACTCGAATTTAGTTTGGCAGCTATTTCCCTAACTACTGCAAATATGGATATGAAACATTTATGAATGGGCAGGGAAATATGTGGCCTTTCAGATGACAACAAGATTGCCAGATTTAGAAAATTGCAAGACCTTTTAGGCTCGATTATATGAAGCATTCTCTGCGCAGGATAAAGACCGGTATGGTGCAGACGAAGCCAGAATTTCGCAAAAATATCAGGCAATTGGACACGAATTTGCAATTCCTTTTGACGATATTTCCCTAACTACTCCAAATATGAATATGAAAATTATATGAATGGACAGGGAAACATGTGCGCTTTCAGATCACACCAACATTGCCAGATTTAGATAATTCTCAGACCTTTTATGCTCGATTATATGAAGCAGTATCTGCGTGGGATAAGGACCGGTATAGCGCAGACGAAGCCAGAATTCCGCAAAAATATCAAACAGTCAGACAAGAACTTGCACTTTCTTTGGCAGATATTTCCCTAACTACTGCAAATATGGATATGAAACTTATACAAATGGACAGGGAAACATGTGGCCTTTCAGATGACACCAAGATTGCCAGGTTTAGATAATTCTCGGACCTTTTATGCTCGATTATAGGAAGCATTCTCTGCGCGGGATAAGGACCAGTATATTGTAGACGAAGCCAGAATTCCGCAAAGATATTAATCAGTCAGACAAGAACTTGCACTTTCTTTTGCAGATATTTTCCTAACTTCTGCAAATATGGATATGAAACTTATATGAATACATATCGCCTTTCAGATCACACCAACATTGCCAGATCTAGATAATTCTCAGACCTTTTATGCTCGATTATATGAAGCAGTATCTGCGTGGGATAAGGACCGGTATAGCGCAGACGAAGCCAGAATTCCGCAAAAAAGGGAGGCAGTTGGAAAAGAACTTGCACTTCCTTTGGCAGCTATTTCCCTAACTACTGCAAATGTGGATATGAAACTTATATGAATGGATAGAGAACCATGTGGCCTTTCAGATGACACCAAGATTGGCATATTTAGATAATTCTCAGACCTTTTATGCTCGATTATATGATGCAGTATCTGCGTGGGATGAGGACCGGTATGGCGCAGACGAAGCAAGGATTCCGCAAAAAATCAGGCAATTGGACACGAACTTGCATTTCCTTTGGCAGCTATTTCCCTAACTGCTGCAAATATGGATATGAAACTTATACAAATAGATAGGGGAACATGTGGCCTTTCAGATGACAGCAAGATTGGAAGATTTAGATAAATCGGAGACCTTTTATGCTCGATTATATGAAGCAGTCCATGAGCAGGATAAGGACTGGTATAGCGCAGACGAAGCCAGAATTCCGCAAAAAAAGGAGGCAGTTGGAAAAGAACTCGAACTTAGTTTTTTTAGCTATTTCCCTAAATATTGAAAATATGGATATGAAACTTATATGAATGGGCAGGGAAACATCTAACCTTTCAGATGACACCAAGATTGCCAGATTTAGATAATTCTCAGACCTTTTATGCTCGATTATATGAAGCAGTCTCTGCGTGGGATATGGACCGGTATAGCGCAGACGAAGCCAGAATTCTGCAAAAAAGGAGGCAGTTGGAAAAGAACTCGCACTTCCTTTGGCAGCTATTTGCCAACTACTGCAAATATGGATAGGAAATTAATATGAATGGATAGAGGAACATATCGCCTTTCAGATGACACCAAGATTGCCAGATTTAGATAATTCTCTGACCTTTTAGGCTCGATTATATAAAACATTCTTTGCGCAGGATAAAGACCGGTATGGTGCAGACGAAGCCAGAATTCCGCCAAAAAAGGAGGCAGTTCGAAAACACCTCGAACTTAGTTTGGCAGATGTTTCCCTAAATACTGCAAACATCAATACGAAACTTATATGAATGGATAGAGGAACAAATGGCATTTTAGATGACGCCAAGATTGCCAGATTTAGATAATTCTCAGACCTTTCATGCTCGAATATATGAAGCAATCCTTGTGCGGGAAAAGGACCGGTATAGCGCAGACGAAGCAAGGATTCTGCAAAAATATCAGCCAATTGGACACGGACTTGCATTTCCTTTGGCAGCTATTTCCCTAACTACTGCAAATATGGATATGCAACTTATATGAATGGATAGGGAAACGTGTAACCTTTCAGATCACAACAAGATTGCCAGATTTAGATAATTCTCAGACCTTTTATGATTGATTATATGAAGCAGTTTCTGCGTGGGATATGGACCGGTATAACGCAGACGAAGCCAGAATTACGCAAAAAAAGGAGGCAGTTGGAAAAGAACTCGCACTTCCTTTGGCAGCTATTTGCCAACTAAAGCAAATATGGATAGGAAATTCATATGAATGAATAGAGGAACATATCGCCTTTCAGATGACACCAAGGTTGCCAGATTTAGATAATTCTCTGGCTTTTTAGGCTCGATTATATAAAGCATTCTCTACGCAGGATAAAGACCGGTATGGTGCAGACGAAGCCAGAATTCCGCAAAAATATCAGGCAAGTGGACACGAATTTGCATTTCCTTTTGACGATATTTCCCTAACTACTGCAAACATGGATATAAAACTTATATGAATGGATAGAGAACCATGTGGCCTTTCGGATGACACCAACATTGCCAGATTTAGATAATTCTCAGACCTTTTATGCTCGATTATATGAAGCCTTCTCTGAGCGGGATAAGGACCGGTATAGCGCAGACGAAGCCAGAATTCCGCAAAAAAGGAGGCAGTTGGAAAAGAACTCGCACTTCCTTTGGCAGCTATTTGCCAACTACCGCAAATATGGATAGGAAATTAATATGAATGGAAAGAGAAACAAATGGCCTTTCAGATGACACAAAGATTGCCAGATTTAGATAATTCTCTGACCTTTTAGGCTCGATTATATAAAGTATTCTCTGCGCAGGATAAAGACCGGTATGGTGCAGACGAAGCCAGAATTCTGCAAAAATATCAGGCAAGTGGACACGAATTTGCAATTCCTTTTGACGATATTTCCCTAACTACTGCAAATATGGATATCAAACTTATATGAATGGATAGACGAACATGTGGCCTTTCAGATGACACCAAGATTGCCAGATTTAGATAATTCTCAGACCTTTTATACTCGATTATAGGAAGCATTCTCTGCGCGGGATAAGGACCGGTATAGCGTAGACGAAGCCAGAATTCCGCAAAAATATCAGGCAAGTGGACACGAATTTGCATTTCTTTTTGACGATATTTCCCTAACTACTGCAAATATGGATATGAAACTTATATGAATGGACAGGGAAACATGTGGCCTTTCAGATGACACGAAGATTGCCAGATTTACATAATTCTCAGACCTTTTATACTCGATTATAGGAAGCATTCTCTGAGCGGGATAAGGACCGGTATAGCGTAGACGAAGCCAGAATTCCGCAAAGATATCAATCAGTCAGGCAAGAACTTGCACTTCCTTTGGCAGATATTTCCCTAACTACTGCAAATATGGATATGAAACTTATATGAATGGACAGGGAAACATGTAACCTTTCAGATCACACCAACATTGAGAGATTTAGATAATTCTCAGACCTTTTATGCTCGATTATATGAAGCAGTATCTGCGTGGAATAAGGACCAGTATAGCGCAGACGAAGCCAGAATTCCGCAAAAATATCAAACAGTCACACAAGAAATCGCACTTCTTTTGGCAGACATTTCCCTAACTACTGCAAATATGGATATGAAACTTATATGAAGGGACAGGGAAACATGTGGCCTTTCAGATCACACCAACATTGCCAGATTTAGATAATTCTCAGACCTTTTTATGCTCGATTATATGAAGCATTCTCTGCGTGGGATAAGGACCGGTATATTGCAGACGAAGCCAGAATTCCGCAAAAAAGGATGCAGTTGGAAAATAACTCGAACTTAGTTTGGCAGCTGTTTCCCTAACTACTACAAATATGGATACGAATCTTATACAAATAGATAGAGAAACATGTAGCCTTTCAGATGACTTCACGTTTGCCAGATTTAGATAATTCTCACACCTTTTATGCTCGATAATATGAAGCATTCTCTGTGCAGGATTAGGACCGGTATATCGCACACGAAGCCAGAATTCCGGAACAAAAAAGGAGGCCGTTGGAAAAGAACTCGCACATCCTTTGGCAGCTATTTCCATAACTACTGCAAATATGGATATGAAACTTATACAAATAGATAGAGGAACATGTGGCCTTTCAGATGACACCAAGACTGCCAGATTTAGATACTTCTCAGACGTTTTATGCTCGATTATATGAAGCATTCCCTGCGTGGGATTAGGACCAGTATAGGTCAGACGAAGCCAGAATTCCGCAAAAAAAAGAAGGCAGTTGGAAAAGAACTCGCACTTCCTTTGGCAGCTTTTTCCCTAACTACTCCAAATATGGATATGAAATTAATATGAATTGATAGAGGAACATATCGCCTTTCAGATGACACCAAGATTGCCAGATTTAGATAACTCTTAGACTTTTTATGCTCGATTATATGGAGCATTCTCTGCGCGGGATAAAGACCGGTATAGCGTAGACGAAGCCAGAATTCCGCAAAAATATCAGGCAAGTGGACACGAATTTGCATTTCTTTTGGAAGATATTTCCCTAACTACTGCAAATATGGATATAAAACTTATATGAATGGACAGGGAAACGTGTGCTTTCACATCACACCAACATTGCCAGATTTAGATAATTCTCAGACCTTTTATGCTCGATTATATGAAGCAGTATCTGCGTGGGATAAGGATTAGTGTAGCGCAGACGAAACCAGAATTCCGCAAAAATATCAAACAGTCAGACAAGAACTTGTACTTTCTTTGGCAGATATTTCCCTAACTACTGCAAATATGGATATGAAACTTATATGAATGGATAGGGAAACATGTAACCTTTCAGATCACACCAAGATTGCCAGATTTAGATAATTCTCAGACCTTTTATGATCGATTATATGAAGCAGTCTCTGCGCGGGATAAGGACCAGTATAGCGTAGACGAAGCCAGAATTCCGCAAAAAAGGAGAATTTGGAAAAGAACTCGCACTTCTGTTGGCAGCTATTTGCCAACTACCGCAAATATGGATAGGAAATTAATATGAATCGATAGAAGAACATATCGCCTTTCAGATGACACCAAGATTGCCAGATTTAGATAATTCTCAGACCTTTTATTGTCGATTATAGGAAGCCTTCTCTGAGCGGGATAAGGACCGGTATATTGCAGACGAAGCCAGAATTCTGCAAAGATATCAATCAGTCAGACAAGAAATCGCACTTCCTTTGGCAGATATTTCCCTAACTACTGCAAGTATGGATATGAAACTTATATGAATGGGCAGGGAATTATGTGGCCTTTTAGATGACACCAAGATTGCCACATTTAGATAATTCTCAGACCTTTTATGCTCGATTATATGAAGCATTCTCTGCGCAGGATAAGGACCGGTATATTGCAGACGAAGCCAGAATTCCGCAAAAAAAGGAGGCAGTTCGAAAAGACCTCGAACTTAGTTTGGCAGATATTTCCCTAACTACTGCAAACATGGATACGAAACTTATACAAATGGATAGAAGAACAAATGACTTTGAAGATGACACAAAGATTTTGCAGACCTTTTATGCTCGAATATATGAAGCAATCCTTGTGCAGGAAAAGGACCTGTATAGCGCAGACGAAGCAAGGATTCCGCAAAAATATCAGGCAATTAAACACGAACTTGCATTTCCTTTTGCAGCTATTTCCCTAACTACTTCAAATATGGATATGAAATTTGTATGAATGGATAGAGGAACATATAGCCTTTCATATGACACCAAGATTGCCAGATTTAGATAATTCTCAGACGTTTTATGCTTGATTATATGAAGCATTCTCTGCGCAGGATCAGGACCGGTATGGCGCAGACAAAGCAATAATTCCGCAAAAATATAAGGCAATTAGACACGAACTTGCATTTCCTTTGGAAGATATTTCCCTAACTACTGCAAATATGGATATGAAACTTAAATGAATGGATAGGGAAACATGGGCCTTTCAGATGACACCAAGAATGCAAGATGTAGGTAATTTGAAGACATTTAATGCTGGGAAATATGAAGCATTCTCTGGGCGAGAACAGCACCCGGCGCAGCGCAAAGTCAGAATTTCGCAAAACTATAAAGCGGTCAGAAATAATTCGCACTTCCTTTTGCAGATATATCCCTAACTACTGTAAATCTTGACATAAAACTTATATGAATCTATAGAGGAAGATGTGCCCTTTGAGGTGACACAAAGATTGCCAGATTTTGATTATTTTAAGGCCTTTTATGCTCTAATACATGAAGCAATGTCTGTGCGATTACAGGACCCGGTATACCGCAAAGTCAGAATTACGCAAAAATATAAGGGTAATGTATAGAACAACCCATGTACAGGGTATCTATATTCCCTTGCAAATGAACAGGAGTCCCTATAATGACAGTAATATACGGAGTGATGCATTTATTTACAATAACATTCTAACACACTGGAATCCCTGTAGTGAGGGTAATCTATGGAGTCACCATGTTGACAGTAAACTATGGAGTGATGCATTTATCTTCATTCTCATCTTTAAAAATTTGGGACCCCATAATGACGGTATTCTATGTAGTGATGCAGGTATCTTTATGAACATCCTGATAAATTTGTGACCCATATGACGTTAATTTTCAAAGTAATGTATGTATCTATACTTCCTCGCTTATAAAGTGGAGTTCATATAATAATGGTTATCTATGGAGTGATGCAGTTATTTTCATGAAAATGCTAATAAATTTGGGACCCCATGATAACGGTAATCTATAGAGTGATGCACTTATCTTCCTTCTCATCCTTATAAATTAGGGACACAATAATGACAGTAATCCTTCCAGCAATGTGTGTATCTATATTCCTTTGCTTGGGAACTGGAGTGCCTATAATGACTGTAATCCATGGAGTCTCGATAATGATGGTAGTCTATGGAGTGATGCAGGTATCTTCGTTCTCATCTTATAAATCCGGACCCCATATAATGACGGTAATCTACGGAGCAATGTATGTATCTATACTCCCTTGCTTATAGACTGGAGTACCTATAATGACGGTAATCTGTGGAGTCCCCATTTGGACGGTAACATATGGAGTGATGTATGTATCTACATTTACATTTACACTGGAGTCCCTATAATGACGGTAATCTGTGGAATCTCCATATTGACGATAATATATGGAGTGGTGTATATGTATCTACATTTACTTGACTATACACTGGAGTCCGTATAATGACGGTAATCTGTGGAATTTCCATATTGACGGTAATATATGGAGCGATGTATATGGATCTACTTTTACATGACTATAGTACACTGGAGTCCGTATAATGACGGCAATCTGTGGACTCCCCATATTGACGGTAATATATGGAGTGATGTATGTATTCTACATTCTCATGGTGATACAATGTTGTCCCCATAATGACGGTCATGTACAGGGTGTCCCAGAAAAAACTTAACCCTGAAGAAAGGGGTTAATGCCCACACCATGAGATATTACTATAATGTAAAAGGATCTCCGAAAAGTAGAAGCAGTATTATTTCTATTAAACGATACCTTGGTGGGTATCCCTCCTGTCATGCATGACTGAGCACCATAATGACGGCAAACTATGGAGTCCGTATATTGACGGTGATCTATGGAGTTATGTATGTATCTACATTCTCATGCTGGTACTCTGTTGTACCCATATTGACGGTAGTCTATTGACTGATGCACATATAATTTATGGACTAATTTATGTACGTACATTCCCATGCTGATACACTGATGTCCTCATATTGACGGCAATCTATGGAATTATGAAGGTATCTTCATACTGATAGTAATCTAATCTAGCTAATACACTAGAGATCATATAATAACGGTAATCTATGGAGTACAAATACTGACGATGATCTATGAGAGAGATGTATGTATATACATTCTCACGCTGACTTTTGTCCCCATATTGATGGTAATCTATAGAGTCTTGCAGGTATCTTCTGTCTCATCCTTATAAATTTCGGACCCCATAATACTTAAGTTAAGGGTAGGGCATCAAAAAGACACCGTATGTTTCTAACTCAATCGCAAAATTTCTAAGTACCTGCACAATTTGAGTCTTGGACTATTGACGAATTGATTTCTTGGAAAAATTTAGATTTGTTGAGCTTCAGTTATGTTGAAATTCTTAGGGGAATATATCAAAATGCAGTAAATGGGCCAGGGGGAAATATGTACAACTTTGTTTTTCAAGCTAGGGCTATAAAAGGACTCCATATCTGTAAAACTAAATCGCAAAATTTCCTAATACCCCCACAATTTGTGTATTGGACTACTGAGGAACTGATTTCTTGAAAACTTTAGATTTGTGGAGCTTCAGTTATGTTGGAATTCATAATGGAATACATCGTATTGCAGCAAATGAGAAAGGGAGAAATATGTACGATTTTTTTAAAGTTAAGGATAGGGCTATAAAGGACTCCATATCTGTCTAACTGAATCACCACATTTCAAAATACTTGTGCGATTTAAGTTTTAGATATTTAGATATTTTGGTAGCTGCAGTTATGTTGGAATTCTTAGGAAATGTCGCTATGCAGCAATTGAGATATGAAATCGTACATATGAAATATGTACGATTTTCTTTTTAAAGTGAAGGGTAGGACTACAAAAAGACTCAATATCTGTCTAACTAAATCGCCAAATTTCTAAATCCTGCACGATTCTAGTCTTGGACATTTGCAGAATTTCTGTCTTGAAAAATTTAGAGTTTTGGAGCTTTAGTTGTTGGAATTCATTGGGGAAAGCCTCGTAATGCACCAAATGTGGTATGGTCAAAATGATATGTGCAAAAAGTTGAGGGTAGGGCTTCAAAAAGACTCTATAGTAAATAGCTAAATTTCTAAATACCTGCACGATTTCAGTCTTGGACTATTCAGGAATTGATTTCTTGAATTTGTTAGAGTTTTCGAGCTTACGTTATATGTTGCAATTCAGACGAGAAAACATTAAAATAAAGAAAATGCGGTAGGGTCAAATATGTACGAATTTTAAAAGTTAAGGATAAGGCGACTCAATAAAAGTCTAACTTAATAGCCAGATTTCTAAATATCAGCACAGTTTGAGTCTTGGAATATTGAGGAATGGATTTCTTCAAAAATCTAGATTTTGGAGCTTTAGTTAGGTTGGAACTCAGACGGAAAAACATCGGAAAGAAAGGCATAAAACAGGCTTAAATATATACGAATTTCTAAAGTAAAGGCGGACGAAACAAAAGACTCAGTATCTGTCTAAATAAATAGCTAAATGTGTAAATAGCTGCACTATTTGAGTCTTGGACTAATCAGGTTGTGATTCCTTGATAAGGTTAGATTTTTGGAGCTTTACTTATGAATATTCAGACGGGAATACATCGGAATGCAGCGAATGCGTGAGGTTAAAATATGTACGCATTTCCAAAGTTAAAAGAAGGGCTAAGAAAATACTCAATACCAGTGTAACTAAACAGCCAAATTTCAAACTATCTCTATCTAAACTTGAGTCTTGGACTATTGAGGAATTGATTTCTTCAAAAGGTTTGATCCATGCACCTTTAGTTATGTTGGAATTCAGACTGGAATAAACATGGGTGTGCAGCAAATGAGATAGGTGAAATTTCAGAATTAAAGGGTCATATAGCAAAATGACAAAATATCGAAATACCTCAATCACCAAATTCAGAAATAACTGCAAGATTTGAAACCTGGACTACTTACGATTTTAGATCTTGAAATAGTTAGATGTAAGGAGCTTTAAATATGTGAAATTGAGAAGGATTTCAATGCAGCAAATAAGATGAGTGGAATATGTACAAAGTTGAGAATATAAGGGTAGAGCAGCAAAATGAATAAATACCTAAATAATTAAATGACCTAAAATTAAAAGTCCTAAATAATAGCACAATGGAACAAATTGAACCAAAAGAGGTGAACAACAAAAAAACAAGCAGTGGAATGTAAACTTTTTCCTACCTTCATTTCATTTTCCTGAAACTTTAAATACGTCAACGAATGGAGAACAAGTGCCATTTCAGTAGCTGTCAAGAACGCCATATTTGGACAATTTTCAAACCTTATACTGAAACATATGGAGCCATTTATGCACGGAAACACGAACGGTAAAGTAAAAAGTAGTGGGACAAAAAATCTTGCCTACCTTTGCTAATATTTCCCTATCTAGAACAGCAGGATAATGAAAATTTCTTCAATAGAGAGTGGAACTTATTCTCTGTCAGGCAGTACTAGAAAAGAGAATTGAGCAAAAGTTACAAGCAGTAGGACAAGGTTTGCCTTTTTCGCCAACATTTTCCTAACATGGACATGAAACGTGCTCTTTTACACGGTACTGGAATTGCCAGATTTAGACAATTTTTAGATATTCTTTGGTCGAACATATGGAGCTGTATTTGCGCGGGATGAGGATTGGTAATGTGAGGACAAATGCAGAAATTCACAAAAAACAGCAAGCAGTCTGAGAAAAATTCGTCCTCTTTCTCCCATATTTCCCTAAACACACCAAGTATGGATATGAAACGTATCAATTATTAGAACATGCGCCCTATCGGATAGTGGTAGGATTGCTAGATTTGGACAATCTTCACACCTGTTAAGTTCGAATACATAGAACCATCTTTGTGCGGGAAGAGGACTGCTAAAGTGTGGAGAAAGGGGAAAAGTCACGAATCTGGTAAGCAGTTACAGATCCCTTGCCTTCTTTTTTCGTGTATTTCCCAAATAACTAGAAAGATCTGATGAAGGAAGGTGTGCCCTTTCATATGTCGCCGAGACTGTTAAATTTGAAGCACTTTTAGACCTGTAATGCCCGGGTATAGAGAGCCATCTTTACTGGGGAAGATCGAGGACCGGTAAGATGTGGCAAAGGGAAATTGAACAAAACTAGCAAGAATCAGGACCCAATGCGCAAATATTGAGCCATGTGCGCAGGAAGAGGATCAGTAGAGTGAGCACAAAGGGACAATTGCACAAAAATAACAAGCAGTGAGACATGAACTCTTGGCTTATTCGATGGGTATTTCCCTAATAATAACAAATTTGGATCTGAAACTTCGACTAATGGACAGAGGAATATGTACTATTTCAGATGCCACCATGAATGCCACATTTGGACAAATTTCTGCACTTTTATCCTCGAATATAATGGAGCCATTCTCTGCTCAGGGAGAGGCAATGGTCCGGCCAGTGGACCCAAGGGTGGGGGGCATGCCCCTGCCACAAGTTTGTTCACTAAAAATACTTTGTAGGTGTGTGAGAAAGGGAGTAATGGGTATATCAGCACCAATACCCTAACAAAACAATACCAAGACATAAAAACAAGAATGTCACGACCGTCACGCTTCTGAAAGTTCTTCTTCCCCAAAGTCATGCTGAATAAGCTCGAAACTGTATTCAGTTTGGACCCCCCCACCGCCAAAGCTGGATTTGCTGCTGGGAAGACCAGTAATGTGTGAACAAAGGACAAATCGCAAAAACACAGGAAGCACTAGCTCAGCCAAGAACTCTTGCCTTGTTCAGCATATTATGAATATGAAACTTACGTCAATGAATAGAGGAACATGTGCCTTTTGATTGTCATCACGTCTACCACATTTCAAGCAATCGGAAACTTTTTTGGCTAAAATATTGCAATCACACTGTGCGCTGAAGTGTCTCAGTAAAGTGAGAACAAAGAGCAGTGGGACAACTCTAGCCTCCTTTCGCAGGTATTTCCAAAGCTTCAGCTTAAATATGGACAGGAAAATTATCTCAATGGACAGAGAAATATTTACCGTCTCTGAAGATATCAAGGTCAGCCCATTTTGACCGTTTCAGAATATTTACTGTAAACTCGGCTATGGAGACATGTAGCGGCAGACGCAGACCGACTACTGTGTGTACAAAGCGAAAACGAACGAAATAGGGAGCATGTCTAAGGAAAACTCTGACCCCCATTTCTGTTCTGTTGCAAAATGGCATGAAATTTTCTTTTTGGATGATAAACATATAACCTTTCCAAAGACTCCAGGATCAGCCCATCTCTTGACAATTTAATATCGGATATGGAGACAACGTGGCGTGTATTTGACGTGTGTAGCATGCAAAACCAAAAATATATGAAACCTTTTTGTTTAATGTTTCCAAATATCGAAATAATATTTTCTCCAGGGGATAGTGAAATTTGCATCCTTGTCAAGTCACCCCAAGTTCGCCCATTCGGACCATTTGTCAACCTACTTAACCTCGGAGATAAAAACTCTTCGTCGTAAAGAGACCAAGTAACGTGTGTGCAATGAGGGAAACAATTTTATTTATTCGGCATTTTCCAGGATAAAGAACACAGCAACATTAAACAAAAACACATAACACAAAATACACTGAAATCACAAACACAATTTTACAAATGCCCGGAGAGGCACAGTTAATCCAATACCTGTCACCCGTAAGACTTCATTTCTGAAGCTCCAGGTTTTACATAAAAGTGCACACACATACACAATAAAGTAACAGCACATGATTCAAGAAACGGCAAATAAATAAATCGAACAGAAAAAATATATACAGTTGGCAAAATAATATAAATATGACATACAAATACATTAAAATAACCAAAAAAAAATTAATTACAGAAACAAATCAATCAATTAAACAATAAGTACCCCCAAAACAATAAAAGAAATTTATTGTGTAAAAACCGAAAAAACAGAAAGACACCACGAAATAACAAAATACACTTGAATACCGACAAAAGCAAAACCATTGACACATCTGGCCCACATGGCAAATCTTAGGTATTCAAATCCCCCCATTTTGTGCTTCCTTGCACCAAACAACACAGTGACCCTCCCACAACTTGCCAGTCCCAACGACCTTATTACAAGGGTAATCCACTGCAAATTCAATCAGTACTCTGTCAAGTTTCATATACTTTCAAATTCAAGTGGGTACTTGGTAAGTTGATCCCGTGTTGAAGGGTTATTTAAACCACTTCAGTTCTCAAACGTTCAGGTACATGTAGGTCATCTCAAGAGCATGTAATTGGCAAAATGATGAAGTTTTAGAATTAGTGCCCTAAGGTTTGTCCAGCCTGATCGTTTCAATATACCACCTGTTCACTAAGACTATTTCACGGTCAAAAGCTCTATGAAGACCTCTAACAACAAATGTAAGCAAAAGATTAATGCTTTTATATTCACGGAAAGACAAATTCAATGTACATATGCAACCAATCCGTGTAATCTATTTTAAATCTTCTTCACTAGAGAATTATTCTGGTTGCTCAACGTTGAATTTTGTTCTAATTTGTCAATGTATAAGGTTCCTGTTGTGAAGGTACCAGATAGGCTACTTGTATTCCAGAATAGTCAACACTAGAAACTTCTGTTTGATTTGGTAGTGACATAACAAGATTTTCCCGAGAAATTTTGTACTCATTATCAGCTTCAAACTGCATGTTAACTAAGGTACAATTCAGGTCCACTATTTTCTTTGACCATCCCTAGCATAAGAAAAACTTTGGTTTCCTTAGTAATGTATTGAGATGCATTTTATTAGCATGACAACATCTTTGGAAGCTATGGATGTCTTGAAGGTCATCAGACTGACATTATATTGGCCTATACACAAGAGCACTGTTACCAAATAAAGTGCTAGCTGACAAGATGTGATAAGGAAAGTCGTTGGTATACATAAGAACTGGATTGGGCTCAAGACACTTCCTTGAGGTACACCAGATGGTACAGAAAAACCACGCAAAGTGGCAACCTTTCAACAAAACCTTTTGCTGCCGCCACAAGACAAACGGTCACTGCAATAGTTGCAAATTCAGTTCTGTTATATTGAGGAAATCAAAATCATGCTCTTGTTACTTTTATTGAGGCTGAACATGTCACAGCATGGAGCGTATCACTGTTCGACCAGCAGCAGAAGACTAACGCGTAGAACAGATAGGCACAGTGCTAGAGTCCAAATCTTGGCCGTAATTGTGGTACTGAGTACAGGCGTAAACAAATCACAGACAAGTGTTTAATTAGGATGACATGATTTACAATTAAAGGCATCACATGAATAAAAAGTGACAAAAAACCAAAATTACCAACAAGCCAATAAAATCACCTCAACAGGAGGGCACAGAGGACTTGATTAAAACTGGATATTTTTTAAATGAGTAAATTCACATGATTAAAAAGAACGAGTAAAAAAAAATCTTTTTATAGCATGGCCTTCACTTTGCGGGATAATTTTCTTACGTTTGGAAATATGGAAATGAAACGTTCTCCTCAGATATTTTTTTCTCTTTTTTGGGCTGTCATTTTGATCACCTGTGTGGAGACTACTATTTCCTTTGTTCTGGTTAATTTGTCTTGCTAATGATATGAGCATAAATGGGGGTAATAGTAGTTTATTTTACTTTTGCAGTCCCTGCTGACCCGCATAACTGATATTTGTCTTATTATGTATTCGGATTTTTATCCCCGGTCCCTGCTACTGCTTATATTTACTTGTATTTGTGCTTTTTTTTTTACATAATTTGTGTTTAATTTTGCTTTGTTTGTTCTTGTGATGGTCAAATAAATAAGAATAATTGAAGAGATGGTACCCATCATGATTAACCACGATACACCTTTCGACCATTTGAAGACTATCGTCATACACAGGCTAAACTAACTACTAAAACAGATTGACTAACGAGTACAAGAGGGAGAAGATTACTAGCAGACACAATGACTGACCCAAGCTTTTGCCTTCATTTGTGTATAGTTCTCTTAAATGTGGGAATATCAGAATCAACCATTCTTCAGTGGATATGTTCAACAAAATGACAACAAGATCAGTTGATTGTCACCAACCCTACAGTCACAGACAAAAGCTTAGTTTGGATAAGGCCTTATATAGAGCCAAATTTGCTGCAAAACCATCCACTAACAAGACCAACTTACAAATGGGAAACCAGGAAGCATAACTGCCCTAAGTATTCACCTTCATTAAATAAGACTTGACGCTTTACATGGTGGAGACTAAAAACAGGGCTTGTAGTTACATCATGTGGATGGACCTCCCTTGGAGGAGGTATGGTTCTGATAAGAACTGTAGAGTGTGTGCTTGACGTTTCATCCAGCATGCTCTCGTCATCCTCAAGAGTGGAGCCTGATAAGCCATGCTCCAGATTTTACAGAACAATTGTACATGTATACAAAATTATGTACAGATATTGTTCAAAATCTGGAACATGACTTTCATTGTTAGGCTCAAATAAGAACATGACATAAAGTGCTTACCGAGTGAGTTGTGTCGTCAGTAATGCCAGTTGCCAGTGATGTGTTAAACTCCAGAAAACTGTCTCCAAGGGACTTGGTCTTGTATCTTCATCAATGCTACAGCTACTAAAACCAAAGAGTCAAGTAAACAAAGATCAGAGCCGAATAACATACAAGTAGACATCACTGCGATGTCTTTATAGTCTTTAACTCTCATTTTCGTATTGACCTTTGTTTCAACTCTCTTCAATTGTTGGTTGATCAGCAAACACAACTCCTGAAAAGACATAATTCTAAAGCTTCGAAGCAGCCATTTTAAACTGACACCCCTTCTACTTTCTTGGGCTCTTTCAACAGCTCAAGAAAGAAGAAAATTTAGACAGTCCAAAATCGTCTGATTCAATAGGATTTTGCATACACCGAAGGGGGTTGGGCCAAACACTCTCTGATATTTCATGTTTTACCTGCCATCCAAAATTTATCAATGGTATTAAATTATGGCTCCCCATACACAGGTATGTCACCCAGGTTTACGCGAAAATTAAATTAATCCACAGAGAAGGACCTCTGTCCCAGTCCACTTTTTGAAAAGTGAAGAGACCTGTGACATAACGACGTCATGCTTAGTTTCCTAAGGCAGTAAGGTGGGAAGCAATAACTGTCCAAGTAAAAAATAATAGCTTGACATCATTATGTTTTGGGTCCATATATGAAATATATATGAGTCCACAGGGGACTGAATCAGTGAATTATACCTTTGGAGTAACCAACAACATTGGACCCACGTACCTTTTACCCAGCAGGCAGCAGCAAGAGATCAAAGTCCGATCACCTCAACGAGCACAGGAACCCCATCCTCAAGAATTTGGATGTACCATGACCAGCGGCTCACTCAGCGGCTTGTGCTCTGGCTGAGATGGACACACACAACAGTCATTAAAAACATGCAAAAGGAAGAAATGACAATACAACATGAGTGCACTAGCTTGGATTAACTGATTCTCAGAGGGCAGTGGAGAATGAGAAAGATGGAGAAAAGTAAGTTATAAGTGCTTCCCTAAATGACCTTCCTCCAGGCATGTGGAACACAAAAGAATTATTGTCAAGATGGCTTACATCATACTTCCCAGCCAATGTTGAATCCTTGGTGTGTATGATAGAAGCCTGTCTTGTGTTAAGGATATCATGAAAGAAACTCTGGACACACACGTTACTTATTCTGCATGTTGCCGCCATAGGCATGGAGAGCCTCAATCTGGCAGATTGTACAATCATGTCACTATCAGCTTCTGAAACATTGTCCAATCGTATGGTATAAGATCCGACACAGCATGCACAGAATGACCAAGCAACATACATGGAAATCACTGAACCGATTTTGTAAAGATCAAGATCGAGATTCTGCATGCTTGGGGCGGCAGCGTGCAAAGAGCGAATTGTACCTACTGTGGGCTTGCGTGCCATATTGTAACAACCTGATGCATTGCACCTTTAATGTATTTGACACAGAAGGATGGCTTCAGTGAGTAAAAAGTTGGCTGATAAAATAAAACAAGTCCAGATTTTTTTAAACAACCCTTGTGGAATGTGTACACTCATCCTTGTACGTGATTTGGATCCAGGAAGGAGGACATTTCATTTCAGTACACTCCTCATTCACTACAAGCAGCCTGTAGATGCAGCTTCCGTCTTGTTTCTGTTCACTTTGGCACAAATTGTACAACCATACCAAAAAATTCCATCCATTTTTTGTAGTTTAATTCAATCCAACCTTAAAGGCTGGGGATTCTCATTAGTTGAAAACTTAAAAGACAAAACCCAAGGTCAAGATCTACAGAACAACCAGGCATTACACTATTACCATAACCATGGACTAATATCAGAATATGATGTAGACTGTTTCCATACCTGTTGAGTAGTGTCACCAGTGATAAGATATCTCTGATTTGTTACACTCCAGAGAACGGCCTCCAGGGACTAGCTTGCTCTTGTCTCTCTGTCAAACTACTGAAACTAGGGAAACTAAACCATGTTTGAATTCCAATCTGTATTACTGCACACATGTGGAGGCCACAATTTCAAAATATATAGGTGCACTTTACAACAGTAGTTGAAACATCATTGAAAGCAGTGTCAAATCAACAAAGATCGGGGCCAAATAATATACAAGCCCACATCACTGGAGTTTCTCATATAAATCTTATCTTCTTAGTTGTCATTTTTCCATTTCTTTTCAATTGTTGCTTGACTAGTTTGTATATTTTATTTTTCAAAACACCTTCAATACATGTACACTTCCCAAAAAGTCCTTTTCCTCAAGCCTGTAAGCAGCAATTTAACATATTACATCCCTCTACTTTTTCCAGTTCTTAAGATTTGTTTTCAGCCATCTACAGATGGAAGCCTGCAAAACAAGGAGTGTTGATCTGGGGTTATGTTTAAACAATCCCACCTGTTTTTTCAGCCAAGCAATCTCTTCAATCTGCCTTGAGTAGACGCACAACTTAATTGGTTGAAAAGAGTCGTGTTGGTTGGGAGTATTCATTTTGTTGGTAGCGATTGGGCTGCTACCATGTCCTAGTCGTTCATGAACCAGTGATGCAAAGTTAGTAACAAAGGAGCCTCTGATGCCAAGGAAATAGTGTTCTCTCTCGGTCCAACTTAAGGCTAATACAGGAGATCACAGTCTGTGCAGAAAACATTCCCAATTTATAAACAGTATTAACTGTAACCTCCAAGAGTGCATGTAAAATCATAATAAAATCAGAGGATTTAGGGGACCATTTTAACCTTTATAGCTCCCCATATACATGTCACCTGGTATTTGGGCAAAATAAATGTATTCACCAAGCATGATCCTTAGATAGACATAATGATGTCACACGATGTTTACACGAGCTATATTATAAGACAGTAAGGTGTGGTAGGTCTTAATGTACTAGGTCTACAGGACATGAGGCAATGAGTTCACAGGAGACTCAATCAGTGAATCCAACCTTTGGGATGACCAATAACAAAAGATCACTTACGTTTTACCAAGAAGGCTACAGTAAGAGATCACAGTACAATCACCTTAACAACAGTGGCCATCATCGAGAAATGACAAGAAGCTGGTCGTCCTGTAAGCAACGACTCATCAGCGGCTTGTGCTCTAGCTGAAATGAATGCGCATAACAGTCATTAAAACATGCAAAATGAAAAAAATGGCAAGAAAATATGAGTGGAGGAGCCTGTTTGCCGATTCTCAGAGGGCTTTGAAGGATCGGAAAGATGGAGAGAGCTGATTGAGAATTTGTAATTCACGTATGTGCACCCAGCACTGCCGGTGTATCAATCTAGCTATACATGGCATTTTATGGGGTGGTGCATTACAGGGGTAGCCATAATCCAGTCCCGCCTCCTGCGATACGGCTTCAAATTTTGATCAAAAGAAGCAGCGGTGGAGAGCCGTAGCCAATGTTCAATACTTGTGCATGCTGTACTCTCACATGGAGACGCCGCACCGTGTGTTGCCAACAAAGAGTGCAACATAAACAGTTGAAAACATTTCATGTAGGGGTTTAACCGAAGATATACACGTACCCTACATATATATTTGCAATGGATGTTTGTAATGACACACAGGATAAAGCCAAAAGTGCAAATGTTATTTAAAATAGATATTGAGCCTCTTCATACAACAGCGTCATTAGAATTGAGTATCATTCCATGACATAAATAAACTAAATTCTACAATATTCAAACATCAATTGAACTTTCGGTTGAGCAATGTGTTGCTGTGACAGAGTAAAATCACAGTGCACCTGATTTTTAAGTTCTTGAATCTGGCTTTAATAACTTTTGCAAGCTAATGACCATCAGGATGACGTTTAGTTCAATGCTGGCTTCATGTGTTTCACATTCTTATGGAAACCCCTATTGCAAGAATATCATGGTTTGTTTTGCACAAAGACGGGAATAAACAAATTTTCACTGCTTGAAAAAGACTACTGCATATTTGACTACATCAGATCTATCACTCACAAAACAATCCAGCCAATGTCTCATTTCCATCACAAAAGCTAACTAGCATTCCAGTCTACAACCCTGAACAATAAGTAAAACTAAGTTGAGGAAGGAAACATACATGTACATGGTAAGTGCTGCCACAATAACCTTCGTATCTGAATGAGAATGACTGAGAGAGAGGGGGAGAGACAACGGAATAACAGACAGATGAATAACAGATAGACTGACAAACATACCGACAGCACATAGACAGATGAACAAGACAAAGAGGACAGTTATCTTGAAAACTAGACCTTTCCCCATTGTATTTTCAGTACAAAAAGATTTTACGGTAATAACCAAAATCATTTTGGCAAAGAAAAATCTTTGAAAATAATCAAATTGTATTTAGAAATGATTAGCACAACCTCCAATTTTAAGATTTGCATCATGCAATCAGTAGAGATCTCCATGCATGGTTCCATGCAACACAGACTTAAAGTATGAGGCCTACTTTCTACCCAATTTTTACCAGGTTCACTGAAATATGTAGAAATTAAAGATTGTATAATGTATTTATATAATTCTGAACCTCAGTGGATAGGTCTAGTTAGTTTTAAAGACTTTGACTTCCTGACAAATTCTCGTGGGGTGTAAAGTAATGTTGTGTCTTCATTTACCACATCAAATCATACTATCCTCCAGTTTGTTTAGACTACTATTTGACTATCAAATTAGTAACTTTGGCCCCACATACAGGCTGGAGATTTTCATTGGTTGAAAAAATTGTTGGACAAAAGTCATGTTTCAGATTTACAACACACCAGTACATAGGCCCCTATTACTCCCTATGCCTATTTTGTTTAATTTTATTAACATTTACTGTTGGGCTGTTATCAGAAGTAGGCTAGGCCTACAGTGTTTGTATAGCGTGAGCTGTTTCCAGACCTGCTGAGTACAATAAAGTGTCAAAATACATCTCAGATGTGCAACAATCCAGAAAACGGTCTCACAGGAGTGTTCTTCGTCTCTCCATTACTGCTTCAAAGTTAAGAAACCAAAGGAACCCCTTTAAAATCCCAGCCTGCATGCCTGACAGTCACTGTGGGGCCGCCATGTTTAAATGCAGAGTGCACTTTACCACAGCAAAAGCAGTGTAAAATCAACAAAGCCAAGCCCAAACTTGTGGAGTTTGTAATACAGAAATCTCGTTATCGTCTTTGCCGTCATTTCTCCATTTATTTTCAATAGTTGGATGGTAAGCCAGTCTCAGTTCTCACCTTTAAATTCACCTCCTGTGAAGTCACATTTGAACAAACCCGCCAACTTGGCCACACATGCGTTCTTGTGCGTAGGCATTGTAATGCTAATGCTCGCGCCACCGTGGAAAACTGGTCGTCGATCAACTTGCGCACATATTGAGCAGGGTACCAAACAGGGGATAAAACAGCGCTGGTGATTGGCGCGCTTGAAATAGGCCCTGTAAGTGTGCACAAGTACGACGAAGATCTGAAGATAATGCAATTATTATTTTTTTCGTAATGTAAATCAAAAGAATGACCACTATTGCAAAGAGAAAAAAAAAGCATTTCCCAAAACTGTATGCGAGCAATTTGCATCAATATAAAAAACCATGTATTTCCTACCCCCAAAGCCTGGACAAACGCGACCATCTGAGGCTTGGGCTCCACGCATTTCCAATGGAGCGAAGACCTATATCTTGCTCTTGACAAGAGATTCGGATGCAGCCGTAGTTCACATCTTGACCGCAACACACACCATGACGTCAAACTACAGTCAGTCGTAGAAGAGATGCTATACGAGACGTTATCTACCAAAAAATCATCACATTTACGTCCGAAATTCTGGGGATTCTAGCTAATTATACTTTTTTCAGGTTGCAATATAATGCCTCCTGAAGCGAAACCGATACTGGAATTTGATGCATTTTGTTTATGGTCGGCTTTCTTGACACGGACTGCATGCATATGAGCAAAAGATGGGCAACATAGAGTAGTACTTATTATTATATTATTTTGTGGCAAAGAGATGATTTTGAGGGAACGAAACGATAATTCGAGGGAACGGAATTAAAAAAAATCTTCATTGTGCCTGTCCCCTTAGGGGCTCCTTAGGTACTCGTAGAGAGGGACATCGAATGCAACTGTGCGTTTTTGCAAGTTGGGTCACACTCACTGTCCGACAGTAAATGCCCCCCCCCAAAAAAATCAAAATACATGTACATACAATGTAGGGCGGAAATAATGCCGCCCGGCGCTCCGAAGGAACGGGTTAGCCTTTCTACGGTTGTGTGTGTGTGTGGGGGGGGGTTGTCGGATCAGGTCGACATTCAAGACAATGACCACAAGCGGTTTTCTATTGAATAAGGGTTTGATATGCTACATTTTTAATCAGTCCTTTCCCAAAATTATTGAGCATACTTTTGCCCGATGCGGAATAACAGGTGAATCGCTGGACTGTTGGGCAACTTGAAGAGCATAACACTGTATGGGTAAATAAGTGGTGAAACAAAACCACTTTCTAAAACCGTTGGGCAAAAAGAGACAAGTCTACCTATAACAGAGCCTGAAAGTTGACCCCTGATGGTGCGCTTCCGGAACACTTGGATAGGATAAATAACGAGCAAAGATGTTATAATTAGCTGTTTCGGCAACTCACAAAACAGGTATTGCTTTTCTGATTTTTTTAGCTGTTTTGGCAACAGCCTGAACAACTCTTTCTTTTCTGATTATTTTTTTTTCATTTCCTTTTTGGCTTTTTGGCAAGTTGCGAAAAAGGCATTCTTTTTGTTTTGCTTTTTTAGCTGTTTCGGCAACAGCCTGAACAGCTCTTGCTTTTCTGATGATTTTTAGCTGTTTCAGCAACTTTGCAGAAACAGGTATTGTTTTTCTGATTATTTTGTTTTAGCTGCTTTGGCAACTTTGCCGAAACAAATATTGTTTTTCTGATTTTTTTCTTTTTCAACTCAATTCCTTTCACCAGTCGACTTTGGCAGTTTACTAAATCTGATCGACTTAAAACTTGGCAGACCTTTGTACCATCATCCAAGGACGGTCCTAGAAAAAATTCACAGTGATAACCTAAGTAGTTTATTTACTATTGATGTTTCTAATAATTAATTTTTCCCCGTAGACTTTGTACACGGATCACAGGCAGTTTTCGGACTGTCCTATATCAGGCTATGAGGGCGCTATTGCAGAATTACGGTTACACCTGTTTGGGCTTTCAATTTTCAACAAACTGTCCTATATTTAACCATGGATGGCGTTGTTGCGCAACATAGGGTTTGTACACACTTTGTCCAGCATAATGCGTGAGCAGTCCTCAACTTTGACCGAGAATTACTACCAGAACGAAAAAGAAATCAGACTAAAGTTTCCCTCCGTTCGATCGCAAATATACCCAAGTGTGCAAATATTAAATAGTATTTCACAAGTTTTTTTCCAGTTTAGACAAACATCACGTGACATGAAATTAAAGGAGCAGTTTTCCTGCACACGTGTTTCTAGGCCATTGACTTTGTACACGTTTTCGAGCCACAATTTCGGTAACTTTGCAATGTTTGATCGTTCCAAAGTGATAGCCAACGAAGACCCTGATGCAAGATTTATTGCAAAGGGTGACGTCATGATGACTTCATCACCTTATTTTATATTCATTTTTGAACATTAAATTTTTCCCTATAAATTTTTGTACACGTTTTTCTACTTAACACAAGTGAACAAGTAGTCTTTAACTTTGGCGCAAAATTACTTTAAGAACGAAGGAGAAATCGGGTACTTTACGCTCTGTTATTTGATTTGAAATATGCCTAATATGAAGTAATATTTCTTTTAGAAGTGTTCAGTTGAAGTGCAAATCACGTGACATGAACTTAAAGGAGCAGTGTTTCCGCAAATGAGTTTTTTGCCCTAGACTTTGTACACGTTTTCAAGGCACAATTTTAAAACCTTTCTGATGTTTGATGGTTATCAAAGTGACAGCCAACAAAGACCGTGATACAAAAATTATTGTAAGTAAAGGACGTCATGATGACGTTATCATGTCATTTATTCGTGATTTTTAAATATTTATTTTAGCCCTTTGACTTTGTACACGTTGTCAAGCAAGCATTTGGGTTAGTTTGAGAGCTTTGATCAACTTCAAAGTTACAGCCATGAAAGACCTTGATGAAAAATACGTCGAAATTTATTACGTCGTGAAGATGTCATCATGTGATTTATTATTAAATATTTATTTCAGCCCATTGACTTAGTACACGTATTCGTGAATACTTAAATATTCCCTTAAATGTATAAAAACCCATATAAAATCAACTGTGGCCTCCCGCAACATTCTGTTTCCAGCAAGTGCCAGGATAAAAAGTGGTCTTGATTTTGTCTCGTGTAGGTTAATTGACATAACCATTCCTTCCGGTTTAAACCAGAAGTAGGCTTATTGTTTGAAAGTGGTAAAAGCTGTAAAGTTTTTTTCTACATAAGGCGTCTGTCGGTGTTAATGCTGGGTTGAAACCTTGCTTATTATCTTTGAGAGGAAGTGCTTTGAGCAAATATTGAGCTCATTTAATGATAACGTCATAAATAATTGCTTTTTTTCTTAACGGACAGTATCGGCGTTATCAACATGTCAGACGTTGTTAATTCCGCCTGGATTCTACTTTTGCATTGATTAAAAAGGCTCGTGACACCCGATGATCTGCGTGGGGACGTATTAAGTCCTGAACCCCAAACAGGACGGGTGATGAAGTCAATGACAACATCAGACCCTTAACTTGCAGATTCAGCGTGGCGACAGTTGCCAAAGAATGGTAGAGTAGTTTTAAAGTGTATATCATACAGTTCAACTTCTAGTCACAGTTATCAAAAGTGAAATTCATTTTTGCGTCAAAATGTTCAGGATAGGGCAACAGATGTCATCTCTAGTGGTCCTGCAATCTTTGTTCTTATATTTTGTACACAGAAAATGTGAAATGTGCAATCGATTACTCTTATGTTAGATATTATCAAAGATTTTTTGGTTTTTAGTGTGCAATGCATATTTATGATTATGCAAATAACACGGGGTTCGCAGACCAATGTCAGTGGAGAATACACTCTTTGAGGCCCCTATATCTTCTAAAGTACATGTCCGATTGGGTTCATATTTTGCAGACACATTGAATAGAGAGTGCTTAAGAGGTACATTGCCTTATGTGATGATGACGTCATGAGCAGACAAGTCACGTGACATTAAATTAAACTCTTGAAGGCCCTATATCTCCAGATGTACCAGACTAATCGGGTTCAAATCTTGCAGATATCTTGAGAAGGGGGTGCGTCAGAGGAATATTGACCTCATGTGCTGATGTCGTCACCAGAAGACAAGTCACGTGACATTAAAGGGGAACTTTTCAAACCACTACACCTCGAAAAGTACGTGTCCGATGCGGTTGAAACTTTGTGTGTGGCTTGAAAGGGACGGGTTTTAGACGAAGCCAGAATTCTGCAAAAATAAGAGGCAGTTGGACAAAAACTACGACTTCCTTTTGCAGATATATCCCTAACTACTGCAAATATGGATGTGAAACTTATATGAATAGATAGGAGAACATATGCCTTTTCAGATGACACCAAGATTGCCAGATTTATATAATTTCAAGACCTTTTATGCTCGAATATATGAAGCATTCTCTGCGCGGGATAAGAACTTGTATAGCGCAGACGAAGCCAGAATTCCCCCAAAAATGGAAAACAGTTGGAAAAGAACTTGCACTTCCTTTGGCAGCTATTTCCCCAACTACTGCAAATATGGAAATGGAAATGGAAACATATATGAATGGATAGAGGAACATGTGGCCTTTCCAATGACACCAAGGTTGCAATGTTTGGATAATTCGTAGACATTTTATGCTCGAATACATTTACGAAAGCATTTACTGAGGAGTACAGGACCTGGTACAGCGCAAAGTCAGAATTACTCAAAAATATCAAGCAGTCAGACAAGAACTTGCACTTCCTTTTGAAGACATTTCCCTAACTAATGCAAATATGAAAATCAAACTTATATGAATGGACAGACGAACATGTGGCCTTTCAGATGACGCCAAGATTGCAAGATTTAGATAATTCTGAAACTTTTTATGCTCAAATATATGAAGCATTCACTGCGAAGGATAAGGACCGGTATAGGGCAGACGAAGCCAGAATTCCGCAAAAATATCAGGCAGTTGGACAAAAACTTGCATTTCCTTTGGCAGCTATTTCCCTAACTACTGCAGATATGGATATCGAACTGATATGAATAGATAGGGGATATGGAACTTATATGAATGGATAGAAGAACTTGCGGCCATTCAGACGACACCAAGATTGCAAGATTTAGATACTTCTCACCCCTTTTATGCTCGATTATATGAAGCATTCTCTACGCAGGATACGGACCAGTATAGCGTAGACGAAGCCAAAATTCCGAAAAAAGGGAGGCAATTGGAAAAGAACTCGCACTCTCTTTAGAAGCTTTTAACCTAACTACTGCAAATATGGATATGAAACTTATATGATTGGATAGAGGAACATTTGGCCTTTGTGATGAAAGCAAGATCGGAAAATTTAGATAATTCTTAAACCTTTTATGCTCGAATATATGAAGCATTCTTTGCGTGGGATAAGGACCAGTATATCGCAGACGAAGCCAGAATTCCTCAAAAAAGGAGGCAGTTGGATAAGAACCCAGACTTCGTTTGGCAGCTATTTGCCTAACTACTCCAAATATGCATATGAAACTTATATGAAAGGATAGAGGGACACGTGGCCTTTCATATGACACCAAGATTACCAGATTTAGATAATTCTTAGACTTTTATGCTCGAATACATGAAGCATTCACTGTGCGAGTACAGGACCGGGTATCGCGCAGACGAAGCCAGAATTCCAAAAAAAGGAGGCAGTTGGAAAAGAACTCGCACTTAGTTTGGCAGCTATTTCCCTAACTACTGCAAATATGGACATGAAATTTATATAAATGGATAGAAGAACATATGACCTTTCAGATGACACCAAGATTGCCAGATTTAAATAATTCTCAGACCTTTTATGCTCGATTATATGAAGCATTCTCTGCGCCGGATAAGGACCGGTATGGTGCAGACGAAGCCAGAATTCCACAAAAATATCAGGAAATTGGACACGAACTTGCATTTCCTTTGCACGATTTTTCCCTAATTACTGCAAATATGGATATGAAACTGATATGAATGGATAGGGAAACATGTCACCTTTCAGATCACACCAACATTGCCAGATTGAAATAATTCTCAGCCCTTTTTTGCTCGATTAAATGAAGCAGTCTCTGCGTGGGATAACAACCGATATTTTGCAGACAAAGCAAAAATTCCGCAAAAAAAGGAGGCAGTTGGAAAAGAACTCGAACTTAGTTTGGCAGTTATTTCCCTAACTACTGCAAATATGGATATGAAACTTATATGAATGGGCAGGGAATTATGTTGCCTTTCAGATGACACCAAGATTGCCAGATTAAGATAATTCTAAGACCTTTTATGTTCGATTATATGAAGCATTCTCTGAGCGGGATAAGGACCGGTATAGCGTAGTCGAAGCCAGAATTCCGCAGAGATATCAATCAGTCAGACAAGAACTTGCACTTCCTTTGGCAGAGATTTCCCTAACTACTGCAAATATGGATATGAAACCTATATGAATGGACAGAGAAACGTGCGCTTTCAGATCACACCAACATTGCCAGATTTAGATAATTCTCAGACCTTTTATGCTCGATTACATGAAGCAGTATCTGCGTGGGATAAGGACCAGTATAGCGCAGGCGTAGCCAGAATTCCGTAAAAATATCAAACAGTCAGACAAGAACTTGCATTTCCTTTCGCCGATATTTCCCTAACTACTGCAAATACGGATATGAAACTTATACAATTAGATAGGGGAACATGTGGTCTTTCAGATGACAGCAAGATTGGAAGATTTAGATAATTCTCAGACCTTTTATGCTCAAATATATGAAGCAATCCTTGTGCGGGAACAGGACCGCTATAGCGCAGACGAAGCAAGGATTCCGCAAAAATATCAGGCAATTGGACACGAACTTGCATTTCCTTCGGCAGATATTTCCCTAACTACTGCAAATATGGATATGAAACTTATATGAATGGATAGAAAACCATGTGGCCTTTCAGATGACACCAAGATTGGCATATTTAGATAATTCTCGGACCTTTTATACTCAGTTAAAGGAAGCCTTCTCTGAGCAGATAATTCTCAGACCTTTTATGCTCGATTATATGAAGCATTCTCAGCGTGGGATAAGGACCCGTATATTGCAGACGAAGCCAGAATTCCGCAAAAATATCAAACAGTCAGACAAGAACTTGCACTTCCTTGGGCATATATTTCCCTAAC
>NC_141779.1:1533038-1587216 GCF_054643075.1 Acanthaster planci
CTAACACACTGGAGTCCCTGTAGTGAGGGTAATCTATGGAGTCACCATGTTGATAGTAAACTATGGAGTGACGCATTTATCTTCATTCTCATCTTTAACAATTTGGGACCCCACAATGACGGTATTCTATGTAGTGATGCAGGTATCTTTATGAACATCCTGATAAATTTGGGACCCATATAACGTTAATTTTCGGAGTAATGTATGTATCTATACTTCCTCGCTTATAAAGTGGAGTCCTTATAATAATGGTTATCTATGGAGTGATGCAGTTATTTTCATGAAAATGCTGATAAATTTGGGACACCATGATAACGGTAATCTATAGAGTGATGCACTTATCTTCCTTCTCATCCTTATAAATTAGGGACACAATAATGACAGTAATCCTTCCAGCAATATGTGTATCTATATTCCTTTGCTTATGAACTGGAGTGCCTATAATGACTGTAATCCATGGAGTCTCGATAATGATGGTAGTCTATGAAGTGATGCAGGTATCTTCATTCTCATCTTATAAATCTGGACCCCATATAATGACGGTAATCTACGGAGCAATGTATGTATCTATACTCCCTTGCTTATTGACTGGAGTCCCTATAATGACGGTAATCTGTGGAGTCCCCATTTAGACGGTAACATATGGAGTGATGTATGTATCTACATTTACATTTACACTGGAGTCCCTATAATGACGGTAATCTGTGGAATCTCCATATTGACGGTAATATATGGAGTGATGTATATGGATCTACTTTTACATGACAATAGTACACTGGAGTCCGTATAATGACGGCAATCTGTGGAGTCCCCATATTGACGGTAATATATGGAGTGATGTATGTATTCTACATTCTCATGGTGATACAATGTTGTCCCCATAATGACGGTCATGTACAGGGTGTCCCAGAAAAAAACTTAACCCTGAAGAAAGGGGTTAATATGCCCATACAATAGTAGAAGCAGTATTATTTCTATTAAACGATACCTTGGTGGGTATCCCTCCTGTCATGCATGACTGAGCACCATAATGACGGCAAACTATGGAGTCCGTATATTGACGGTGATCTATGGAGTTATGTATGTATCTACATTCTCATGCTTGTACTCTGTTGTACCCATATTGACGGTAGTCTATTGACTGATGCACATATAATTTATGGACTAATTTATGTATGTACATTCTCATGCTGATACACTGATGTCCTCATATTGACGGCAATCTATGGAATTATGAAGGTATCTTCATACTGATAGTAATCTAATCTAGCTAATACATTAGAGATCATATAATAACGGTAATCTATGGAGTACAAATATTGACTATGATCTATGAGAGAGATGTATGTATATACATTCTCATGCTGACTTTTGTCCCCATATTGATGGTAATCTATAGAGTCTTGCAGGTATCTTCTTTCTCATCCTTATAAATTTCGGACCCCATAATGTTTAAGTTAAGGGTAGGGCATCAAAAAGACACCGTATGTTTCTAACTCAATCGCAAAATTTCTAAGTACCTGCACAATTTGAGTCTTGGACTATTGACGAATTGATTTCTTGGAAAAATTTAGATTTGTTGAGCTTCAGTTATGTTGAAATTCTTAGGGGAATATATCAAAATGCAGCAAATGGGCCAGGGGGAAATATGTACAACTTTGTTTTTCAAGCTAGGGCTATAAAAGGACTCCATATCTGTATAACTAAATCGCGAAGTTTCCTAATACCCCCGCAATTTGTGTCTTGGACTACTGAGGAACTGATTTCTTGAAAACTTTAGATTTGTGGAGCTTCAGTTATGTTGGAATTCATAGTGGAATACATCGTATTGCAGCAAATGAGAAAGGGAGAAATATGTACGATTTTTTTAAAGTTAAGGGTAGGGCTATAAAAGACTCCATATCTGTCTAACTAAATCACCATATTTCAAAATACTTGTGCGATTTAAGTTTTAGATATTTAGATATTTTGGGAGCTGCAGTTATGTTGGAATTCTTAGGAAATGTCGGTATGCAGCAATTGAGATATGAAATCGTACATATAAAATATGTACGATTTTCTTTTTAAAGTAAAGGGTAGGACTACAAAAAGACTCAATATCTGTCTTACTAAATCGCCAAATTTCTAAATCCTGCACGATTCTAGTCTTGGACATTTGCAGAATTTCTGTCTTGAAAAATTTAGAGTTTTGGAGCTTTAGTTATGTTGGAATTCATTGGGGAAAGCCTCGTAATGCACCAAATGTGGTAGGGTCAAAATGATATGTGCAAATTCCCAAAGTTGAGGGTAGGGCTTCAAAAAGACTCTATAGTAAATAGCTAAATTTCTAAATACCTGCACGATTTCAGTCTTGGACTATTCAGGAATTGATTTCTTGAATTTGTTAGAGTTTTCGAGCTTACGTTATATGTTGCAATTCAGACGAGAAAACATTAAAATAAAGAAAACGCGGTAGGGTCAAATATGTACGAATTTTAAAAGTTAAGGATAAGGCGACTCAATAAAAGTCTAACTTAATAGCCAGATTTCTAAATATCAGCACAGTTTGAGTCTTGGAATATTGAGGAATGGATTTCTTCAAACATCTAGATTTTGGAGCTTTAGTTAGGTTGGAACTCAGACGGAAAATCATCGAAAAGAAAGGCATAAAACAGGCTTAAATATATACGAATTTCTAAAGTTAAGGCGGAGGAAACAAAAGACTCAGTATCTGTCTAAATAAATAGCTAAATGTGTAAATACCTGCACTATTTGAGTCTTGGACTAATCAGGTTGTGATTCCTTGATAAGGTTAGATTTTTGGAGCTTTACTTACGAATATTCAGACGGGAATACATCGGAATGCAGCGAATGCGTTAGGTTAAAATATGTACGAATTCCCAAAGTTAAAAGAAGGGCTCAGAAAATACTCAATACCAGTGTAACTAAACAACCAAATTTCAAACTATCTCTATCTAAACTTGAGTCTTGGACTATTGAGGAATTGATTTCTTCAAAAGGTTTGATCCATGCACCTTTAGTTATGTTGGAATTCAGACTGGAATAAACATGGGTGTGCAGCAAATGAGATAGGTGAACAAATTTCAAAATTAAAGGGTCATATAGCAAAATGACAAAATATCGAAATACCTAAATCACCAAATTCAGAAATAACTGCAAGATTTGAAACTTGGACTACCTACGATTTCAGATCTTGAAATAGTTAGATGTTAGGAGCTTTAAATATGTGCAATTGAGAAGGATTAAATGCAGCAAATAAGATGAGTGGAATATGTACGAAGTTGAGAACTTAAAGGTAGAGAAGCAAAATTAATAAATACCTAAATAATTAAATGGCCTAAAATTAAAAGTCCTAAATAATAGCACAATGGAAAAAAATTGAACCAAAAGAGGTGAACAACAAAAAAAACAAGCAATGGAATGCAAACTTTTTCCTAACTTCATTTAATTTTCCTGAAACTTTAAATACGTCAACGAATGGAGAACAAGTGCCCTTTCAGTAGCTGTCAAGAACGCTATATTTTTGGACAATTTTCAAACCTTATACTGAAACATATGGAGCCATTTATGCACGGAAACACGAACGGTAAAGTAAAGAGTAGTGGGACAAAAACTCTTGCCTACCTTTGCTAATATTTCCCTATCTAGAACAAGAGGATAATGAAAATTTCTTCAATAGAGAGTGGAACTTATTCTCTGTCAGGCAGTACTAGAAAAGAGAAATGAACAAAAGTTACAAGCAGTAGGACAAGGTTTGCCTTTTTCGCCAACATTTTTCTAACATGGACGTGAAACGTTGCTCTTTTACACGGTACTGGGGATTGCCAGATTTAGAGAATTTTTAGACGTTCTTTTGTCGAACATATGGAGCTGTATTTGCGCGGGATGAGGAATGGTAATGTGAGGACGAATGCAGAAATTCACAAAAAACAGTAGGCAGTCTGAGAAAAATTCGTCCTTCTTTCTCCCATATTCCCTAAACACACCAAGGATGGATATGAAACGTATCAATTATTAGAACATGCGCCCTTTCGGATAGTGGTAGGATTGCTAGATTTGGACAATCTTCACACCTGTTATGTTCGAATACATAAAACCATCTTTGTGCGGGAAGAGGACTGCTAAAGTGTGGAGAAAGGGGAAAAGTCACGAATCTGACAAGCAGTTACAGATCCCTTGTCTTCTTTTTTCGTGTATTTCCCCAATAACTAGAAATATAAAACCTATGTCATCTGATGAAGGAAAGTGCGCCCTTTCATATGTCGCTGAGACTCTTAGATTTGAAGCACTTTTAGACCTGTAAAGCCCGGGTATGGGAAGCCATCTTTACTGGGGAAGATCGAGGACCGGTAAAATGTGGCAAAGGGAAATTGAACAAAAGTAGCAAGCATCAGGACCCTAGTGCGCAAATATTGAGCCATGTGCGCAGGAAGAGGATCAGTAGAGTGTCTACAAAGGGACAATTGCACAAAAATAACAAGCAGTGAGACATGAACTCTTGCCTTCTTCGATGGGTATTTCCCTAATCATAACAAATTTGGATCTGAAACTTCGACTAATGGACAGAGGAATATGTACTATTTCAGATGCCGCCATGAATGCCACATTTGGACAAATTTCTGCACTTTTATGCTCGAATATAATGAAGCCATTCTCTGCTCAGGAAGAGGCAATGGTCCAGCCAGTGGACGCAAGGGTGGGGGGGCATGGACCTGCCACAATTTTGTTCACTAAAAATACTTTGTAGGTGTGTGAGAAAGGGAGTAATGGGTATATCAGCACCAATACCCTAAGAAAACAATACCAAGACATAAAAACAAGGATGTCACGACCGTCACGCTTCTGAAAGTTCTTCTTCCCCAAAATCATGCTGAATAGGCCCGAAACTGTATTCAGTTTGAACCCCCCCCCCAACGCTAAAGCTGGATTTGCTGCTGGGAAGACCAGTAATGTGTGACCAAAGGACAAATCGCAAAAACACAGGAAGCACTAGCACAGCCAAGATCTCTTGCCTTGTTCAGCATATTATGAATATGAAACCTACGTCAATGAATAGAGGAACATGTGCCCTTTGATTGTCATCATGTCTACCACATTTCAAGCAATCGGAAACTTTTTTGGCTAAAATATTGCGATCACACTGTGCGCTGAAGTGTCTCGGTAAAGTGAGAACAAAGAGCAGTGGGACAACTCTAGCCTTCTTTCGCAGGTATTTCCAAGGCTTCAGCTTAAATATGGACAGGAAAATTATCTCAATGGACAGAGAAATATATACTGTCTCTGAAGATATCAAGGTCAGCCCATTTTGACCGTTTCAGAATATTTACTGTAAACTCGGCTATGGAGACATGTAGCGGAAGACACAGACCGACTACCGTGTGTACAAAGCGAAAACGAACGAAATAGGGAGCATGTCTAAGGAAAACTCTGACCCCCATGTCTGTTCTGTTGCAAAACGGCATGAAATTTTCTTTTTGGATGATAAACATATAACCTTTCCAAAGACTCCAGGATCAGCCCATCTCTTGACAATTTAATATCGGATATGGAGACAACGTGGCGTGTATTTGACGTGTGTAGCATGCAAAACCAAAAAAATATGAAACCTTTTTGTTTAATGTTTCCAACTATCGAAATAAAATTTTCTCCAGGGGATAGTGAAATTTGCATCCTTGTCGAGTCACCCCAAGCTCGCCCATTCGGACCATTTGTCAACCTACTTAACCTCGGAGATAAAAACTCTTCGTCGAAAAGAGACTAAATAACGTGTGTACAATGAGGGAAACAATTTCATTTATTTGGCATTTTCCAAGATAAAGAACACAGCAACATTAAACAAAAACACATAACACAAAATACACTGAGATCACAAACACAAACTTACAAATGCCCGGAGAGGCACAGTTAATCCAATAACTGTCACCCGTAAGACTTCATTTCTGAAGCTCCAGGTTTACATAAACGTGCACACACATACACAATACAGTAACAGCACAAGATTCAAGAAATGGCAATAAATAAATCGAACAGAAAAAATATATACAATTGGCAAAATAATATAAATATGACATACAAATACATTAAAATAACCAAAAAAAAATTAATTACAGAAACAAATCAATCAATTAAACAATAAGTACCCCCAAAACAATAAAAGAAATTTATTGTGTAAAAACCGAAAAAAACAGAAAGACACCACGAAATAACAAAATACACTCGAATACCGACAAAAGCAAAACCATTGACACATCTGGCCCACATGGCAAATCCTAGGTATTCAAATCCCCCCATTTTGTGCTTCCTTGCACCAAACAACACAGTGACCCTCCCACAACTTGCCAGTCCCAACGACCTTATTACAAGGGTACTCCACTGCAAATTCAATCAGTACTCTGTCAAGTTTCATATAGTTTCAAATTCAAGTGGGTACTTGGTAAGTTGATCCCGTGTTGAAGGGTTATTTAAACCACTTCAGTTCTCAAACGTTCAGGTACATGTAGGTCATCTCAAGAGCATGTAATTGGCAAAATGCAGTTTTTGAATTAGTGCCCTAAGGTTTGTCCAGCCTGATCGTTTCAATGTACCACCTGTTCACTAAGACTATTTCACGGTCAAAAGCTCTATGAAGACCTCTAACAACAAATGTAAGCAAAAGATGGATGCTTTTAGATTCACGTAAAGACAAATTCAATGTACATATGCAACCAATCCGTGTAATCCATTTTAAATCTTCTTCACTAGAAAATTATTCTGGTTGCTCAACGTTGAATTTTGTTCTAATTTGTCAATGTATAAGGTTCCTGTTGTGAAGGTACCAGATAGGCTACTTGTATTCCAGAATAGTCAACACTAGAAACTTGCAAGATGAAAGCAAGACATACTAAGTCTGTTTGATTTGGTAGTGACATAACAAGATTTTCCCGAGAAATTTTGTACTCATTATCAGCTTCAAACTGCATGTTAACTAAGGTACAATTCAGGTCCACTATTTTCTTTGACCATCCTAGCATAAGCAAAACTTTGGTTTCCTTAGTAATGTATTGAGATGCATTTTATTAGCATGACAACATCTTTGGAAGCCATGGATGTCTTGAAGGTCATCAGACTGACATTATATTGGCCTATACACAAGAGCACTGTTACCAAATAAAGTGCTAGCTGACAAGATGTGATAAGGAAAGTCGTTGGTATACATAAGAACTGGATTGGGCTCAAGACACTTCCTTGAGGTACATCAGATGGTACAGAAAAACCATGCAAAGTAGCAACCTTTCAATAAAAACTTTTGTTGCCACCACAAGACAAACGGTCACTGCAACAGTTGCAAATTCAGTTCTGTTATGTTGAGGAAATCAAAATCATGCTCTTGTTACTTTTATTGAGGCTGAGCATGTCACAGCATGGAGCGTATCACTGTTCGACCAGCAGCAGAAGACTAACGCGTAGAACAGATAGGCACAGTGCTAGAGTCCAAATCTTGGCCGTAATTGTGGTACTGAGTACAGGCGTAAACAAATCACAGACAAGTGTTTAATTAGGATGACATGATTTACAATTAAAGGCATCACATGAATAATAAATGACATAAAACCAAAATTACCAACAAGCCAATAAAATCACCTCAAAAGGAGGGCACAGAGGACTTGATTAGAACTGGATATTTTTTAAATGAGTAAATTCACATGATTAAAAAGAACGAGTAAAAAAAATTCTTTTTATAGCATGGCCTTCACTTTGCGGGATAATTTTCTTACGTTTGGAAATATGGAAATGAAACGTTCTCCTCAGATATTTTTTTCTCTTTTTTGGGCTGTCATTTTGATCACCTGTGTGGAGACTACTGTTTCCTTTGTTCTGGTTAATTTGTCTTGCTAATGATATGAGCATAAATGGGGGTAATAGTAGTTTATTTTACTTTTGCAGTCCCTGCTGACCCGCATAACTGATATTTGTCTCGTTATGTATTCAGATTTTTATCCCCGGTCCCTGCTACTGCTTATATTTACTTGTATTTGTGTTTTTTTTTTAAATAATTTGTGTTTAATTTTGCTTTGTTTGTTCTTGTGATGGTCAAATAAATAAGAATAATTGAAGAGATGGTACTCATCATGATTAACCAAGATACACCTTTCGACCATTTGAAGACTATCGTCATACACAGGCTAAACTAACTACTAAAACAGATTGACTAACGAGTACAAGAGGGAGAAGATTACTAGTAGACACAATGACTGACCCAAGCTTTTGCCTTCATTTGTGTATAGTTCTCTTAAATTTGGGAATATCAGAATCAAACATTCTTCAGTGGATATGTTCAACAAAATGACAACAAGATCAGTTGATTTCCACCAACCCTACAGTCACAGACAAAAGCTTAGTTTGGATAAGGCCTTATATAGAGCCAAATTTGCTGCAAAACCATCCAATTACAAGACCAACTTACAAATGGGAAACCAGGAAGCATAACTGCCCTAAGTATTCACCTTCATTAAATAAGACTTGACGCTTTACATGGTGGAGACTAAAAACAGGGCTTGTGGTTACATCATGTGGATGGACCTCCCTTGGAGGAGGTATGGTTCTGATAAGAACTGTAGAGTGTGTGCTTGACGTTTCATCCAGCATGCTCTCGTCATCCTCAAGAGTGGAGCCTGATAAGCCATGCTCCAGATTTTACAGAACAATTGTACATGTATACAAAATTATGTACAGATATTGTTCAAAATCTGGAACATGACTTTCATTGTTAGGCTCAAATCAGAACATGACATAAAGTGCTTACCGAGTGAGTTGTGTCGTCAGTAATGCCAGTTGCCAGTGATGTGTTAAACTCCAGAAAACTGTCTCCAAGGGACTTGGTCTTGTCTCTTCATCAATGTTACAGCTACTAAAACCAAAGAGTCCAGTAAACAAAGATCAGAGCTGAATAACATACAAGTAGACATCACTGCGATGTCTTTATAGTCTTTAACTCTCATTTTCGTATTGACCTTTGTTTCAACTCTCTTCAATTGTTGGTTGATCAGCAAACACAACTCCTGAAAAGACATAATTCTCAAGCTTCGAAGCAGCCATTTTAAACTGACACCCCTTCTACTTTCTTGGGCTCTTTCAACAGCCCAAGAAAGAAGAAAATTTAGACAGTCCAAAATCGTCTGATTCAATAGGATTTTGCATACACCGAAGGGGTTGGGCCAAACACTCTCTGATATTTCATGTTTTACCTGCCATCCAAAATTTATCAATGGTATTAAATTATGGCTCCCCATACACAGGTATGTCACCCAGGTTTACGCGAAAATTAAATTAATCCACAGAGAAGGACCTCTGTCCCTGTCAACTTTTTGAAAAGTGAAGAGACCTGTAACATAATGACGTCATGCTTAGTTTCCTAAGGCAGTAAGATGGGGAAGCATTAACTGTCCAAGTAAAAAATAATAGCTTGACATCATTATGTTTTGGGTCCATATATGAAATATATGAGTCCACAGGGGACTGAATCAGTGAATTATACCTTTGGAGTAACCAACAACATTGGACCCACGTACCTTTTACCCAGCAAGCAGCAGCAAGAGATCAAAGTCCGATCACCTCAACAACGAGCACAGGAACCCCATCCTCAAGAGGTTGGATGTACCATGAACATCGGCTCACTCAGCGGCTTGTGCTCTGGCTGAGATGGACACACACAACAGTCATTAAAAACATGCAAAAGGAAGAAAATACAATACAACATGAGTGCATTAGCTTGGATTAACTGATTCTCAGAGGGCAGTGGAGAATGAGAAAGATGGAGAAAAGTAAGTCATAAGTGCTTCCCTAAATGACCTTCTTCCAGGCATGTGGAACACAAAAGAATTATTGTGAAGATGGCTTACATCATACTTCCCAGCCAATGGTGAATCCTTGGTGTGTATGATAGAAGCCTGTCTTGTGTTGAGGATATCATGAAAGAAACTCTGGACACACACGTTATTTATTCTGCATGTTGCCGCCATAGGCATGGAGAGCCTCAATCTGGCAGATTGTACAATCATGTCACAATCAGCTTCTGAAACATTGTCCAATCGTATGGTATAAGATCCGACACAGCATGCACAGAATGACGAAGCAACATACATGGAAATCACTGAACCAACTTTGTAAAGATCAAGATCGAGATTCTGCATGCTTGGGGCGGCAGCGTGCAAAGAGCGAATTGTACCTACTGTGGGCTAGCGTGCCATATTGTAACAACCTGATGCATTGCACCTTTAATGTATTTGACACAGAAGGATGGCTTCAGTGAGTAAAAAGTTGGCTGATAAAATAAAACAAGTCCAGATTTTTTTAAACAACCCTTGTGGAATGTGTACACTCATCCTTGTACGTGATTTTGATCCAGGAATGAGGACATTTCATTTCAGTACACTCCTCATTCACTACAAGCAGCCTGTAGATGCAGCTTCCGTCTTGTTTCTGTTCACTTTGGCACAAATTGTACAACCATACCAAAAAAATTCCATCCATTTTTTGTAGTTTAATTCAATCCAACCTTAAAGGCTGGGGATTCTCATTAGTTGAAAACTTAAAAAACAAAACCCAAGGTCAAGATCTACATAACAACCAGGCATTTCGCTATTACCATAACCTTGGACTAATATCAGAATATGATGTAGACTGTTTCCATACCTGTCGAGTAGTGTCACCAGTGATAAGATATCTCTGATTTGTTACACTCCAGAGAACTGCCTCCAGGGACTAGCTTGCTCTTGTCTCTCTGTCAAACTACTGAAACTAGGGAAACTAAACCATGTTTGAATTCCAATCTGTATTACTGCACACATGTGGAGGCCACAATTTCAAAATATATAGGTGCACTTTACAACAGTAGTTGAAACATCATTGAAAGCAGTGTCAAATCAACAAAGATCAGGGCCAAATAATATACAAGCCCACATCACTGGAGTTTCTCATATAAATCTTCTTAGTTGTCACTTTTCCATTTCTTTTCAATTGTTGCTTGACTAGTTAGTATATTTTGTTTTTCAAAACACCTTAAATACATGTACACTTCCCAAAAAGTCCTTTTCCTCAAGCCTGTAAGCAGCAATTTAACATATTACATCCCTCTACTTTTTCCAGTTCTTAAGATTTGTTTTCAGCCATCTACAGATGCAAGCCTGCAAAACAAGGAGTGTTGATCTGGGGTTATGTTTAAACAATCCCACCTGTTTTTTCAGCCAAGCAATCTCTTCAATCTGCCTTGAGTAGAAGCACAACTTAATTGGTTGAAAAGAGTCGTGTTGGTTGGGAGTATTCATTTTGTTGGTAGCGATTGGGCTGCTACCATGTCCTAGTCGTTCATGAACCAGTGATGCAAAGTTAGTACCAAAGGAGCCTCTGATGCCAAGGAAATAGTGTTCTCTCTCGGTCCAACTTAAGGCTAATATAGGAGATCACAGTCTCTGCAGAAAACATTCCCAAATTATAAACAGTATTAACTGTAACCTCCAAGAGTGCATGTGAAATCATAATAAAATCAGAGGATTTGGGGGACCATTTTAACCTTTATAGCTCCCCATATACATGTCACCCGGTATTTCGGCAAAATAAATGTATTCACCAAGCATGATCCTTAGATAGACATAATGAAGTCACACTTTGTTTACACGAGCTATATTATAAGACAGTAAGGTGTGGTAGGTCTTAATGTACTAGGTCTACAGGACATGAGGCAATGAGTTCACAGGAGACTCAATCAGTGAATCCAACCTTTGGGATGACCAATAACAAAAGATCACTTACGTTTTACCAAGAAGGCTACAGTAAGAGATCACAGTACAATCACCTTAACAACAGTGGCCATCATCGAGAAATGACAAGAAGCTGGTCGTCCTGTAAGCAACGACTCATCAGCGGCTTGTGCTCTAGCTGAAATGAATGCACATAACAGTCATTAAAACATGCAAAATGAAAAAAATGGCAAAGAAAATATGAGTGGAGGAGCCTGTTTGCCGATTCTCAGAGGGCTTTGAAGGATCGGAAAGATGGAGAGAGCTGATTGAGAATTTGTAATTCACGTATGTGCACCCAGCACTGCAGGTGTATCAATCTAGTTATCCATGGCATTTTATGGGGTGGTGCATTACAGGGGTAGCCATAATCCAGTCCCGCCTCCTGCGATACGGCTTCAAATTTTGATCAAAAGAAGCAGCGGTGGAGAGCCGTAGCCAATGTTCAATACTTGTGCATGCTGTATTCTCACATGGAGACGCCGCACCGTGTGTTGCCAACATAGAGTGCAACATAAACCGTTGAAAACATTTCATGTAGGGGTTTAACTGAAGATATACACGTACCCTACATATATATTTGCAATGGATGTTTGTAATGACACACATGATAAAGCCAAAAGTGCAAATGTTATTTAAAATAGATATTGAGCCTCTTCATACAACAGCGTCATTAGAATTGAGTATCATTCCATGACATAAATAAACTAAATTTTACAATATTCAAACATCAATTGAACTCTCGATTGAGCAATGTGTTCCTGTGACAGAACAAAATCACAGTGCACCTGATTTTTAAGTTCTTGAATCTGGCTTTAATAACTTTTGCAAGCTAATGACCATCAGGATGACGTTTAGTTCAACGCTGGCTTCATATTTATGTGTTTCACATTCTTGTGGAAACCCCTATTGCAAGTATATCATGATTTGTTTTGCACAAAGACGGGAATAAACAAATTTTCACTGCTTGAAAAAGACTACTGCATATTTGACTACATCAGATCTATCACTCACAAAACAATCCAGCCAATGTCTCATTTCCATCACAAAAGCTAACTAGCATTCCAGTCTACAACCCTGAACAATAAGTAAAACTAAGTTGAGGAAGGAAACATACGTGTACATGGTAAGTGCTGCCACAATAACCTTCGTATCTGAATGAGAATGACTGAGAGAGAGGGGGAGAGACAACGGAATAACAGACAGATGAATAACAGATAGACTGACAAACATACCGACAGCACATAGACAGATGAACAAGACAAAGAGGACAGTTATCTTGGAAACTAGACCTTTCCCCATTGTATTTTCAGAACAAAAAGATTTTACGGTAATAACCAAAATCATTTTGGCAAAGAAAAATCTTTGAAAATAATCAAATTGTATTTAGAAATGATTAGCACAACCTCCAATTTTAAGATTTGCATCATGCAATCAGTAGAGATCTCCATGCATGGTTCCATGCAACACAGACTTAAAGTATGAGGCCTACTTTCTACCCAATTTTTACCAGGTTCACTGAAATATGTAGAAATTACAGATTGTATAATGTATTTATATAATTCTGAACCTCAGTGGATAGGTCTAGTTAGTTTTAAAGACTTTGACTTCCTGACAAATTCTCGTGGGGTGTAAAGTAATGTTGTCTCTTCATTTACCACATCAAATCATACTATCCTCCAGTTTGTTTAGACTACTCTTTGACTATCAAATTAGTAACTTTGGCCCCACATACAGGCTGGAGATTTTCATTGGTTGAAAAATTTGTTGGACAAAAGTCATGTTTCAGATTTGCAACACACCAGTACATAGGCCCCTATTACTCCCTAGGCCTATTTTTTTGTTTTATTAACATTTACTGTTGGGCTGTTATCAGAAGTAGGCTAGGCCTACAGTGTTTATATAGCGTGAGCTGTTTCCAGACCTGCTGAGTACAATAAAGTGTCAAAATACATCTCAGATGTGCAACAATCCAGAAAACGGTCTCACAGGAGTGTTCTTCGCATCTCCATTACTGCTTCAAAGTTAAGAAAGCAAAGGAACCTCTTTAAAATCCCAGCCTGCATGCCTAACAGTCACTGTGGGGCCGCCATGTTTAAATGCAGGGTGCACTTTACCACAGCAAAAGCAGTGTAAAATCAACAAAGCCAAGCCCAAACTTGTGGAGTTTGTAATACAGAAATCTCGTTATCATCTTTGCCGTCTTTTCTCCATTTATTTTCAATTGTTGGATGGTAAGCCAGTCTCAGTTCTCACCTTTAAATTCACCTCCTGTGAAGTCACATTTGAACGAACCCGCCAACTTGGCCACACATGCGTTCTTGTGCGTAGGCATTGTAATGCTAATGCTGGCGCCACCGTGGAAAACTGGTCGTCGATCAACTTGTGCACATATTGAGCAGGGTACCAAACAGGGGATAAAACAGCGCTGGTGATTGGCGCGCTTGAAATAGGCCCTGTAAGTGTGCACAAGTACGACGAAGAGCTGAAGATAATGCAATTATTATTTTTTTCGTAATGTAAATCAAAAGAATGACCACTATTGCAAAGAGAAAAAAAAAGCATTTCCCAAAACTGTATGCGAGCAATTTGCATCAATATAAAAAACCATGTATTTCCTACCCCCAAAGCCTGGACAAACGCGACCATCTGAGGCTTGGGCTTTCAGAGCTACGGCTGGGTCTATTGTCTACGCGTCTCCACGCATTTCCAATGGAGCGAAGACCTATACCTAGCTCTTGACAAGAGATTCGGATGCAGCCGTAGTTTACATCTTGACCGCAACACACACCATGACGTCAAACTACAGTCAGTCGTAGACAAGATGCTATACGAGACGTTATCTACCAAAAAATCAGCAAATTTACGTCCGAAATTCTGGGGATTCCAGCTAATTATACCTTTTTCAGGTTGCAATATAATGCCTCCTGAAGCGAAACCGATACTGGAATTTGATGCATTTTGTTTATGATCAGCTTTTTTGACACGGACTGCATGCATATGAGCAAAAGATGGGCAACATAGAGTGGTACTTATTATTATATTATTTTGTGGCAAAGAGATGATTTTGAGGGAACGAAACGATAATTCGAGGGAACGGAATTAAAAAAAATCTTCATTGTGCCTGTCCCCTTAGGGGCTCCTTAGGTACTCGTAGAGAGGGACATCGAATGCAACTGTGCGTTTTTGCAAGTTGGGTCACACTCACTGTCCGACAGTAAATGCCCCCCCCCCAAAAAAAAATTCAAAATACATGTACATACAATGTAGGGCGGAAATAATGCCGCCCGGCGCTCCGAAGGAACGGGTTAGCCTTTCGACGGTTTTGTGTGTGTGTTTGGGGGGGGTGTCGGATCAGGTCGACATTCAAGACAATGACCAGAAGCGGTTTTCTTTTGAATAAGGGTTTGATATGCTACATTTTTAATCAGTCCTTTCCCAAAATTATTGAGCATACTTTTGCCCGATGCGGAATAACAGGTGAATCGCTGGACTGTTGGGCAACTTAAAGAGCATAACACTGTATGGGTAAATAAGTGGTGAAACAAAACCACTTTCTAAAACCGTTGGGCAAAAAGAGACAAGTCTACCTATAACAGAGCCTGAAAGTTGACCCCTGATGGTGCGCTTCTGGAACACTTGGATAGGATAAATAACGAGCAAAGATGTTATAATTAGCTGTTTCGGCAACTCACAAAACAGGTATTGCTTTTCTGATTTTTTTAAGCTGTTTTGGCAACAGCCTGAACAACTCTTTCTTTTCTGATTTTTTTTTTTCATTTCCTTTTTGGCTTTTTGGCAAGTTGCGAAAAAGGCATTCTTTTTGTTCTTTTTTTTTAGCTGCTTCGGCAACAGCCAGAACAGCTCTTGCTTTTCTGATGATTTTTAGCTGTTTCAGCAACTTTGCAGAAACAGGTATTGTTTTTCTGATTATTTTGTTTTAGCTGCTTCGGCAACTTTGCCGAAACAAATATTGTTTTTCTGATTTTTTTTCTTTTTCAACTCAATTCCTTTCACCAGTCGACTTTGGCAGTTTACTAAATCTGATCGACTTAAAACTTGGCAGACCTTTGGACCATCATCCAAGGACGGTCCTAGAAAAAATTCACAGTGATAACCTAAGTAGTTTATTTACTATTGATGTTTCTAATAATTAATTTTTCCCCATAGACTTTGTACACAGATCGCACGCAGTTTTCGGACTGTCCTATATCAGGCTATGAGGGCGCTATTGCAGAATTACGGCTACACCTGCTGGGGCTTTCAATTTTCAACAAACTGTCCTATATTTAACCATGGATGGCGTTGTTGCGCATTATGCTGGACACATTTTGTCCAGCATAATGCGTGAGCAGTCCTCAACTTTGACCGAGAATTACTACCAGAACGAAAAAGAAATCAGACTAAAGTTTCCCTTCCGTTCGATCGCAAATATACCCAAGTGTGCAAATATTAAAT
The DNA here is from genome assembly GCF_054643075.1 of Acanthaster planci. Taxonomy (NCBI): domain Eukaryota; kingdom Metazoa; phylum Echinodermata; class Asteroidea; order Valvatida; family Acanthasteridae; genus Acanthaster; species Acanthaster planci. The sequence goes on from NC_141779.1 coordinate 1,549,271, forward strand.
AATATTTCATAAGTTTTTTCCAGTTTAGACAAATATCACGTGACATGAAATTAAAGGAGAAGTTTTCCTGCACACGTGTTTCTAGGCCATTGATTTTGTACACGTTTTCGAGCCACAATTTGGGTAACTTTGCAATGTTTGATCGTTCCAAAGTGATACCCAAGGAAGACCCTGATGCAAGATTTATTGCAAAGGGATGACGTCATGATGACTTCATCACCTTATTTTATATTCATTTTTGAACATTAAATTTTTCCCCATAAATTTTTGTACACGTTTTTCTACTTAACACAAGTGAACAAGTAGTCTTTAACTTCGGCGCAAAATTACTATAAGAACGAAGGAGAAATCGGGTACTTTACGCTCTGTTATTTGATTTGAAATATGCCTAACAGTCTGAATATGAAGTAATATTTCATTAGAAGTGTTCAGTTGAAGTGCAAATCACGTGACATGAACTTAAAGGAGCAGTGTTTCCGCAAATGAGTTTTTTGCCCTAGACTTTGTACACGTTTTCAAGGCACAATTTTAAAACCTTTCCGATGTTTGATGGTTATCAAAGTGACAGCGAACAAAGACCGTGATACAAAAATTATTGTAAGTAAAGGACGTCATGATGACGTTATCATGTCATTTATTCGTGATTTTTCAATATTTATTTTAGCCCTTTGACTTTGTACACGTTTTCAAGCAAGCATTTGGGTTAGTTTGAGAGCTTTGATCAACTTCAAAGTTACAGCCATGAAAGACCTTGATGAAAAAATACGTCAAAATTTATTACGTCGTGATGATGTCATCATGTGATTTATTATTAATTTTTAAATATTTATTTCAGCCCATTGACTTAGTAAACGTATTCGAGGCACTAATTTCGTACCTCAGTAATCATTGATCACCGTCAAACTTACAGCAAGCACTAACTATACAACGAAGATAATTCTAAAATATTTATTTCATGATGACGTCATCACGGGATTTGTTATTAAATTGTGAATACTTGAATATTCCTTTAAATGTATAAAAACCCATATAAAATCAACCGTGGCCTCCCGCAACATTCTGTTTCCAGCAAGTGCAAGGATAAAAAGTGGTCTTGATTTTGTCTCGTGTAGGTTAATTGACATAACCATTCCTTCCGGTTTAAACGAGAAGTAGGCTTATTGTTTGAAAGTGGCAAAAGCTGTAAAGTTTTTTTCAACATAAGGCGTCTGTCGGTGTTAATGCTGAATTGAAACCTTGCTTATATCTTGGAGAGGAAGTGCTTTGCGCAAATATTGAGCTCATTTAATGATAACGTCATAAATAATTGCTTTTTTTTCGTAACGGACAGTATCGGCGTTATCAACATGTCAGATGTTGTTAATTCTGCCTGGATTCTACTTTTGCGTTGATTAAAAAGGCTCGTGACACCCGATGATCTGCGTGGGGACGTATTAAGTCCTGAACCCCAAACAGGACGGGTGATGAAGTCAATGACAACATCAGACCCTTATCTTGCAGAATCAGCGTGGCGACAGTTACCAAGGAATGGCAGAGTAGTTTTAAAGTTATATCATACAGTTCAACTTCTAGTCACAGTTATCAAGAGTGAAATTCATTTTTGCGTCAAAATGTTCAGGATAGGGCAACAGATGTCATCTCTAGTGGTCCTGCAATCTTTGTTCTTATATTTTGTACACAGAAAATGTGAAATGTGCAATCGATTACTCTTATGTTAGATATTATCAAAGATTTTTTGGTTTTTAGTGTGAAATGCATATTTACGATTATGCAAATAACACCGGGTTCGCAGACCAATGTCAGTGGAGAATACACTCTTTGAGCCCCCTATATCTTCTAAAGTACATGTCCGATTGGGCTCATATTTTGCAGACACCTTGAATAGAGAGTGCTTAAGAGGAAAATTGCCTTATGTGATGATGACGTCATGAGCAGACAAGTCACGTGACATTAAATTAAACTCTTGAAGGCCCTATATCTCCAGATGTACCAGACTAATCGGGTTCAAATCTTGCAAATATCTTGAGAAGGGGTGCGTCAGAGGAATATTGACCTCATGTGCTGATGTCGTCACCAGGAGACAAGTCACGTGAAATTAAAGGGGAACTTTTCAAACCACTACACCTCGAAAAGTACGTGTCCGATGCGGTTGAAACTTTGTGTGTGGCTTGAAAGGGAAGGGTTTTAGACGAAGCCAGAATTCTGCAAAAATAAGAGGCAGTTGGACAAAAACTACGACTTCCTTTTGCAGATATATCCCTAACTACTGCAAATATGGATATGAAACTTATATGAATAGATAGGAGAACATATGCCTTTTCAGATGACACCAAGATTGCCAGATTTATATAATTTCAAGACCTTTTATGCTCGAATATATGAAGCATTCTCTGCGAAGGATAAGGACCGGTATATTGCAGACGAAGCCAGAATTCTGCAAAAAAAGGAGGCAGTTCGAAAAGACCTCAAACTTAGTTTGGCAGATATTTCCCTAACTACTGCAAACATGGATACGAAACTTATATGAATGGATGGAGGAACAAATGGCCTTTCATATGACACCAAGATTGCCAGATTTAGATAATTCTCAGACCTTTTATGCTCGAATATATGAAGCAATCCTTGTGCGGGAAAAGGACCGGTATAGCGCAGACGAAGCAAGGATTCCGCAAAAATATCAGGCAATTGGACACGAATTTGCATTTCCTTTGGCAGCTATTTCCCTAACTACTGCAAATATGGATATAAAACTTATATGAATGGATAGGGAAACATGTGGCCTTTCAGATCACACCAAGATTGCCAGATTTAGATAATTCTCAGACCTTTTATGATCGATTATATGAAACAGTCTCTGCGTGGGATATGGACCGGTTTAGCGCAGACGAAGCCAGAATTCCGCAAAAAAGGAGGCAGTTGGAAAAGAACTCGCACTTCCTTTGGCAGCTATTTGCCAACTACTGCAAATATGGATAGGAAATTAATATGATTGAATAGAGGAACATGTGGCCTTTCAGATGACACAAAGATTGCCAGATTTAGATAATTCCCAGACCTTTTATACTCGATTATAGAAAGCGTTCTCTGCGCGGGATAAGCACCGCTATAGCGTAGACGAAGCCAGAATTCCGCAAAAATATCAGGCAAGTGGACACGAATTTGCATTTCTTTTGGAAGATATTTCCCTAACTACTGCAAATATGGATATGAAATTTATATGAATGGACAGGGAAACATGTGGCCTTTCAGATGACACCAAGATTGCCAGGTTTAGATAATTCTCGGACTTTTATGCTCGATTATAGAAAGCCTTCTCTGAGCGGAATAAGGACCAGTATATTGCAGACGAAGCCAGAATTCCGCAAAAAGATCAGGCAAGTGGACACGAATTTCCTATTCCTTTTGACGATATTTCCCTAACTACTGCAAATATTGATATGAAACTTATATGAATGGACAGGGAAACATGTGTGCTTTCAGATCACACCAACATTGCCAGATTTAGATAATTCTTAGACCTTTTATGCTCCATTATTTGAAGCAGTATCTGCGTGGGATAAGGACCGGTATAGCGTAGACGAAGCCAGAATTCAGCAAAAATATCAAACAGTCAGACAAGAGATCGCACTTCCTTTGGCAGATATTCCCCTAACTACTGCAAATATGGATATGAAATTTATATGAATGGATAGGGAAACATGTAACCTTTCCGATCACACCAAGATTGCCAGATTTAGATGATTCTCAGACCTTTTATGCTCGATTATATGAAGCAGTCTCTGCGTTGGATATGGACCGGTATAGCGCAGACAAAGCCAGAATTCCGCAAAAATATCAGGCAAGTGGACACGAACTTGCATTTCCTTTGGACGATATTTCCCTAACTACCGCGAATATGGATATGAAACTTATATGAATGGACAAGGAAACATGTGGCCTTTCAGATGACACCAAGATTGCCAGATTTAGATAATTCTCAGACCTTTTATACTCGATTATATGAAGCTTTCTCTGCGTGGAATAAGGACCGGTATATTACAGACGAAGCCAGAATTCCGCAAAAAAAGGAGGCAGTTTGAAAAGAACTCGCACTTCCTTTGGCAGCTATTTGCCAACTACTGCAAATATGGATAGGAAATTAATATGAATGGATAGAGGAACATATTGCATTTCAGATGACACCAAGATTGCCAGATTTAGATAATTCTCTGACCTTTTAGGCTCGATTATATGAAGCATTCTCTGCGCAGGATAAAGACCGGTATGGTGCAGACGAAGCCAGAATTCCGCAAAAAGATCAGGCAAGTGGACACGAATTTGCAATTCCTTTTGACGATATTTCCCTTACTACTGCAAATATGGATATGAAACTTATATGAATGGACAAGAAAACGTGCGCTTTCAGATCCCACCAACATTGCCAGATTTAGATAATTCTCAGACCTTTTATGCTCGATTATATGAAGCAGTATCTGCGTGGGATAAGGACCAGTATAGCGCAGACGAAGCCAGAATTCCGCAAAAATATCAAACAGTCAGACAAGAACTTGCACTTTCTTTGGCAGATATTTCCCTAACTACTGCAAATATGGATATGAAACTTATACAAATGGACAGGGAAACATGTGGCCTTTCAGATGACACCAAGATTGCCAGGTTTAGATAATTCTCGGACCTTTTATGCTCGATTATAGGAAGCATTCTCTGCGCGGGATAAGGACCAGTATATTGTAGACGAAGCCAGAATTCCGCAAAGATATTAATCAGTCAGACAAGAACTTGCACTTTCTTTTGCAGATATTTTCCTAACTTCTGCAAATATGGATATGAAACTTATATGAATGGATAGAGGAACATATTGCCTTTCAGATCACACCAACATTGCCAGATTTAGATAATTCTCAGACCTTTTATGCTCGATTATATGAAGCAGTATCTGCGTGGGATAAGGACCGGTATAGCGCAGACGAAGCCAGAATTCCGCAAAAATATCAGGCAAGTGGACACGAACTTGCATTTCCTTTGGACGATATTTCCTTAACTACCGCAAATATGGATATGAAATTTATATGAATGGATAGAGGAACATATCGCCTTTCAGATGTCACCAAGATTGCCAGATTTAGATAATTCTCAGACCTTTTATACTCGATTATAGGAAGCCTTCTCTGAGCGGGATATGGACCGGTATAGCGCAGACGAAGCCAGAAATCCGAAAAAAAAAGGAGGCAGTTGGAAAAGAACTCGCACTTCCTTTGGCAGCTATTTGCCAACTACCGCAAATATGGATAGGAAATTAATATGAAGGGATAGGGGAAAATATCACCTTTCAGATGACACCAAGATTGCCAGATTTAGATAATTTTCTGACCTTCTATGATCGATTATATGAAGCTTTCTCTGCGTGGGATATGGACCGGTATAGCGCAGACGAAGCCAGAATTCCGCAAAAAAGGAGGCACGTGCAAAAGAACTCGCACTTCCTTTGGCAGCTATTTGCCAACTACGGCAAATATGGATAGGAAATTAATATGAATGGATAGAGGAACATATTGCCTCTCAGATGACACCAAGATTGCCAGATTTAGATAATTCTCAGACCTTTTATGCTCGAATATATGAAGCATTCTCTGCGCAGGATAAGGACCGGTATATTGCAGACGAAGCCAGAATCCCGCCAAAAAAGGAGGCAGTTCGAAAACACCTCGAACTTAGTTTGGCAGATATTTCCCTAAACACTGCAAACATCGATACGAAACTTATATGAATGGATAGAGGAACAAATGGCATTTTAGATGACACAAAGATTGCCAGATTTAGATAATTCTCAGACCTTTTATGCTCGAATATATGAAGCAATCCTTGTGCGGGAAAAGGACCGGTATAGCGCAGACGAAGCAAGGATTCCGCAAAAATATTAGCCAATTGGACACGAACTTGCATTTCCTTTGGCAGCTATTTCCCTAACTACTGCAAATATGGATATCAAACTTATGTGAATGGATAGGGAAACATGTAACCTTTCAGATCACACCAACATTGCCAGATTTAGATAATTCTCAGACCTTTTATGCTCGATTATATGAAGCAGTATCTGCGTGGGATAAGGACCGGTATAGCGCAGACGAAGCCAGAATTCCGCAAAAATACCAAACAGTCAGACAAGAACTTGCACTTTCTTTGGCAGATATTACCCTAACTACTGCAAATATAGATATGAAACTTATACAAATGGACAGGGAAACATGTGGCCTTTCAGATGACACCCAGATTGCCAGGTTTAGATAATACTCGGCCCTTTTATGCTCGATTATAGGAAGCCTTCTCTGCGCGGGATAAGTACCAGTATAGCGTAGACGAAGCCAGAATTCCGCAAAAATATCAAACAGTCAGACAAGAAATCGCACTTCCTTTGGCAGATATTTCCCTAACTACTGCAAATATGGATATGAAACTTATATGAATGGATAGGGAAACATGTAACCTTTCCAATCACACCAAGATTGCCAGATTTAGATGATTCTCAGACCTTTTATGATCGATTATATGAAGCAGTCTCTGCGTTGGATATGGACCGGTATAGCGCAGACGAAGCCAGAATTCTGCAAAAAAGGAGGCAGTTGGACACGAACTTGCATTTCCTTTGGACGATATTTCCCTAACTACCGCGAATATGGATATGAAACTTATATGAATGGACAAGGAAACATGTGGCCTTTCAGATGACACCAAGATTGCCAGATTTAGATAATTCTCAGACCTTTTATGCTCGATTATATGAAGCATTCTCTGCGTGGAATAAGGACCGGTATATTGCAGACGAAGCCAGAATTCCGCAAAAAAAGGAGGCAGTTTGAAAAGAACTCGCACTTCCTTTGGCAGCTATTTGCCAACTACTGCAAATATGGATAGGAAATTAATATGAATGGATAGAGGAACATATTGCCTTTCAGATGACACCAAGATTGCCAGATTTAGATAATTCTCTGACCTTTTAGGCTCGATTATATGAAGTATTCTCTGCGCAGGATAAAGACCGGTATGGTGCAGACGAAGCCAGAATTCCGCAAAAAGATCAGGCAAGTGGACACAAATTTGCAATTCCTTTTGACGATATTTCCCTAACTACGGCAAATATGGATATGAAATTTATATGAATGGATAGAGGAACATATCGCCTTTCAGATGTCACCAAGATTGCCAGATTTAGATAATTCTCAGACCTTTTATACTCGATTATAGGAAGCCTTCTCTGAGCGGGATATGGACCGGTATAGCGCAGACGAAGCCAGAAATCCAAAAAAAAAGGAGGCAGTTGGAGAAGAACTCGCACTTCCTTTGGCAGCTATTTGCCAACTACCGCAAATATGGATAGGAAATTAATATGAAGGGATAGAGGAACATATTGCCTTTCAAATGACACCAAGATTGCCAGATTTAGATAATTCTCATACCTTTTATGCTCGATTATATGAAGCATTCTCTGTGCAGGATAAGGACCGGTATATTGCAGACGAAGCCAGAATCCCGCCAAAAAAGGAGGCAGTTCGAAAACACCTCTAACTTAGTTTGGCAGATATTTCCCTAAATACTGCAAACATCGATACGAAACTTATATGAATGGATAGAGGAACAAATGGCATTTTAGATGACACAAAGATTGCCAGATTTAGATAATTCTCAGACCTTTTATGCTCGAATATATGAAGCAATCCTTGTGCAGGAAAAGGACCGGTATAGCGCAGACGAAGCAAGGATTCCGCAAAAATATCAGCCAATTGGACACGAACTTGCATTTCCTTTGGCAGCTATTTCCCTAACTACTGCAAATATGGATATGAAACTTATGTGAATGGATAGGGAAACATGTAACCTTTCAGATCACAACAAGATTGCCAGATTTAGATAATTCTCAGACCTTTTATGATTGATTATATGAAGCAGTTTCTGCGTGGGATATGGACCGGTATAGCGCAGACGAAGCCAGAATTCCGCAAAAATATCAAACAGTCAGACAAGAACTTGCACTTTCTTTGGCAGATATTTCCCTAACTACTGCAAATATGGATATGAAACTTATACAAATGGACAGGGAAACATGTGGCCTTTCAGATGACACCAAGATTGCCAGGTTTAGATAATACCCTGACCTTTTATGCTCGATTATAGGAAGCCTTCTCTGCGCGGGACAAGGACCAGTATAGCGTAGACGAAGCCAGAATTCCGCAAAAATATCAAACAGTCAGACAAGAAATCGCACTTCCTTTGGCAGATATTTTCTTAACTACTGCAAATATGGAGATGAAACTTATATGAATGGACAGGGAAACATGTAACCTTTCAGATCACACCAAGATTGCCAGATTTAGATAATTCTCAGACCTTTTATGATCGATTATATGATGCAGTCTCTGCGTTGGATATGGACCGGTAGAGCGCAGACGAAGCCAGAACTCTGCAAAAAAAAAGGCAGTTGGACAAGAAATTGCACTTCATTGGACGATATTTCCCTAACTACTGCAAATATGGATATGAAACTTATATGAATGGACAGGGAAACATGTGGCCTTTCAGATGACACCAAGATTGCCAGATTTAGATAATTCTCAGACCTTTTATGCTCGATTATATGAAGCATTCTTTGCGTGGAATAAGGACCGGTATGGTGCAGACGAAGCCAGAATTCCGCAAAAAAAAGAGGCAGTTGGAAAAGAACTTGCACTTCCTTTGGCAGCTATTTGCCAACTACTGAAAATATGGATAGGAAATTGATATGAATGGATAGAGGAACATATCGCCTTTCAGATGACACCAAGATTGCCAGATTTAGATAATTCTCTGACCTTTTAGGCTCGATTATATGAAGCATTCTCTGCGCAGGATAAAGACCGGTATGGTGCAGACGAAGCCAGAATTCCGCAAAAAGATCAGGCAAGTGGACACGAATTTCCTATTCCTTTTGACGATATTTCCCTAACTACTGCAAATATGGATATGAAACTTATATGAATGGACAGGGAAACATGTGTGCTTTCAGATCACACCAACATTGCCAGATTTAGATAATTCTCAGACCTTTTATGCTCGATTATATGAAGCAGTATCTGCGTGGGATAAGGACCGGTATAGCGTAGACGAAGCCAGAATTCCGCAAAAATATCAAACAGTCAGACAAGAAATCGCACTTCCTTTGGCAGATATTTCCCTAACTACTGCAAATATGGATATGAAACTTATATGAATGGATAGGGAAACATGTAACCTTTCAGATCACACCAAGATTGCCAGATTTAGATGATTCTCAGACCTTTTATGATCGATTATATGAAGCAGTCTCTGCGTTGGATATGGACCGGTATAGCGCAGACGAAGCCAGAATTCTGCAAAAAAGGAGGCAGTTGGACACGAACTTGCATTTCCTTTGGACGATATTTCCCTAACTACCGCGAATATGGATATGAAACTTATATGAATGGACAAGGAAACATGTGGCCTTTCAGATGACACCAAGATTGCCAGATTTAGATAATTCTCAGACCTTTTATACTCGATTATATGAAGCATTCTCTGCGTGGAATAAGGACCGGTATATTGCAGACGAAGCCAGAATTCCGCAAAAAAAGGAGGCAGTTTGAAAAGAACTCGCACTTCCTTTGGCAGCTATTTGCCAACTACTGCAAATATGGATAGGAAATTAATATGAATGGATAGAGGAACATATTGCCTTTCAGATGACACCAAGATTGCCAGATTTAGATAATTCTCTGACCTTTTAGGCTCGATTATATGAAGCATTCTCTGCGCAGGATAAAGACCGGTATGGTGCAGACGAAGCCAGAATTCCGCAAAAAGATCAGGCAAGTGGACACGAATTTCCTATTCCTTTTGACAATATTTCCCTAACTACTGCAAATATGGATATGAAACTTATATGAGTGGACAGGGAAACATGTGTGCTTTCAGATCACACCAACATTGCCAGATTTAGATAATTCTCGGACCTTTTATGCTCCATTATATGAAGCAGTATCTGCGTGGGATAAGGACCGGTATAGCGTAGACGAAGCCAGAATTCCGCAAAAATATCAAACAGTCAGACAAGAAATCGCACTTCCTTTGGCAGATATTCCCCTAACTACTGCAAATATGGATATGAAACTTATATGAATGGATAGGGAAACATGTGGCCTTTCAGATGACACCAAGATTGCTAGATTTAGATAATTCTCAGACCTTTTATGTTCGATTATATGAAGCATTCTCTGCGTGGGATGAGGACCAGTATATCGCAGACGCAGCCAGAAATCCTCAAAAATATCAGGCCGTTGGACACAAACTTGGATTTTCTTTGGCAGATATTTCCCTAACTACTGCCAATTTGGATATGAAACTTATATGAATGGACAAGGAAACATGTGGCCTGTCAGATGACACCAAGATTGCCAGATTTAGATAATTCTTAGACCTTTTCTGCTCGATTATATGAAGCATTCTCTGCGTGGAATAAGGACCGGTATATTGCAGACGAAGCCATAATTCCGCAAAAAAAGGAGGCAGTTGGAAAAAAACTCGCACTTCTTTTGGCAGCTATTTGCCAACTACTGCAAATATGGATAGGAATTTAATATGAATGGATAGAGGAACATATCGCCTTTCAGATGACACCAAGATTGCCAGATTTAGATAATTCTCTGACCTTTTAGGCTCGATTATATGAAGTATTCTCTGCGCAGGATAAAGACCGGTATGGTGCAGACGAAGCCAGAATTCCGCAAAAAGATCAGGCAAGTGGACACAAATTTGCAATTCCTTTTGACGATATTTCCCTAACTACCGCAAATATGGATATGAAATTTATATGAATGGATAGAGGAACATATCGCCTTTCAGATGTCACCAAGATTGCCAGATTTAGATAATTCTCAGACCTTTTATACTCGATTATAGGAAGCCTTCTCTGAGCGGGATATGGACCGGTATAGCGCAGACGAAGCCAGAATTCTGCAAAAAAGGAGGCAGTTGGAAAAGAACTCGCACTTCCTTTGGCAGCTATTTGCCAACTACCGCAAATATGGATAGGAAATTAATATGAAGGGATAGAGGAACATATCACCTTTCAGATGACACCAAGATTGCCAGATTTAGATAATTTTCTGACCTTTTATGATCGATTATATGAAACTTTCTCTGCGTGGGATATGGACCGGTATAGCGCAGACGAAGCCAGAATTCCGCAAAAAAGGAGGCACGTGCAAAAGAACTCGCACTTCCTTTGACAGCTATTTGCCAACTACCGCAAATATGGATAGGAAATTAATATGAATGGATAGAGGAACATATTGCCTTTCAAATGACACAAAGATTGCCAGATTTAGATAATTCTCATACCTTTTATGCTCGATTATATGAAGCATTCTCTGTGCAGGATAAGGACCGGTATATTGCAGACGAAGCCAGAATCCCGCCAAAAAAGGAGGCAGTTCGAAAACACCTCTAACTTAGTTTGGCAGATATTTCCCTAAATACTGCAAACATCGATACGAAACTTATATGAATGGATAGAGGAACAAATGGCATTTTAGATGACACAAAGATTGCCAGATTTAGATAATTCTCAGACCTTTCATGCTCGAATATATGAAGCAATCCTTGTGCGGGAAAAGGACCGGTATAGCGCAGACGAAGCAAGGATTCCGCAAAAATATCAGCCAATTGGACACGAACTTGCATTTCCTTTGGCAGCTATTTCCCTAACTACTGCAAATATGGATATGAAACTTATATGAATGGATAGGGAAACATGTAACCTTTCAGATCACAACAAGATTGCCAGATTTAGATAATTCTCAGACCTTTTATGATTGATTATATGAAGCAGTTTCTGCGTGGGATATGGACCGGTATAGCGCAGACGAAGCCAGAATTCCGCAAAAAAGGAGAAGTTGGAAAAGAACTCGCACTTCCTTTGGCAGCTATTTGCCAACTACCGCAAATATGGATAGGAAATTAATATGAATCGATAGGGGAACATATTGCCTTTCAGATGACACCAACATTGCCAGATTTAGATAATTTTCTGACCTTTTACGCTCGATTATATAAAACATTCTCTGCGCAGGATAAAGACCGGTATGGTGCAGACGAAGCCAGAATTCCGCAAAAAAGGAGGCAGTTGGAAAAGAACTCGTTCTTCCTTTGGCAGCTATTTCCCTAACTACTGCAAATATGGATATGAAAAATATATGAATGGATAGGGAAACATGTGGCCTTTCAGATGACACGAAGATTACCAGAGTTAGATAATTCTCAGACCTTTTATGCTCGAATATATGAAGCAATCCTTTTGCGGGAAAAGGACCGGTATAGCGCAGACGAAGCAAGGATTCCGCAAAAAAATCAAGCAAGTGGACACGAACTTGCATTTCCTTTGGATGATATTTTCCTAACTACCGCAAATATGGATATGAAACTTTAATGAATGGACAGGAAAACATGTGGCCTTTTAGATGACACCAAGATTGCCATATTTAGATAATTCTCTGACCTTTTATGATCGATTATATGAAGCTCTCTCTGCGTGGGATATGGACCGGTATAGCGCAGACGAAGCCAGAATTCCGCAAAAAGGAGGCACGTGCAAAAGAACTCGCACTTCCTTTGGCAGCTATTTGCCAACTACCGCAAATATGGATAGGAAATTAATATGAAGGGATAGAGGAACATATCACCTTTCAGATAACACCAAGATTGCCAGATTTAGATAATTCTCTGACCTTTTATGATCGATTATATGAAGCTTTCTCTGCGTGGGATATGGACCGGTATAGCGCAGACGAAGCCAGAACTCCGCAAAAAAGGAGGCACGTGCAAAAGAACTCGCACTTCCTTTGGCAGCTATTTGCCAACTACCGCAAATATGGATAGGAAATTAATATGAATGGATAGAGGAACATATTGCCTTTCAAATGACACCAAGATTGCCAGATTTAGATAATTCTCAGACCTTTTATACTCGATTATATAAAACATTCTTTGCGCAGGATAAAGACCGGTATGGTGCAGACGAAGCCAGAATTCTGCAAAAATATTAGGCAAGTGGACAGGAATTTGCAATTCCTTTTGAAGATATTTCCCTAACTACTGCAAATATGGATATAAAACTTATATGAATGGACAGGGAAACATGTGGCCTTTCAGATGACACCAAGATTGCCAGATTTAGATAATTCTCAGACCTTTTATGCTCGATTATATGAAGCATTCTCTGCGCAGGATAGCGACCGGTATGGCGCAGACGAAGCAAGAATTCCGCAAAAATATCAGGCAATTGGACACCAACTTGTATTTCCTTAAGAAGATATTTCCCTAACTACTGCAAATATGGATATGAAATTTATATGAATGGATAGAGGAACATGTGGCCTTTCAGAGGACACCAACATTGCCAGATTTAGATAATTCTCAGACCTTTTATACTCGATTATATGAAGCTTTCTCTGCGTGGAATAAGGACCGGTATATTGCAGACGAAGCCAGAATTCCGCAAAAAAGGAGGCAGTTGGAAAAGAACTCGCACTTCCTTTGGCAGCTATTTGCCAACTACTGCAAATATGGATAGGAAATTAATATGAATGGATAGAGGAACATATTGCCTTTCAGATGACACCAAGATTGCCAGATTTAGATAATTCTCTGACCTTTTAGGCTCGATTATATGAAGCATTCTCTGCGCAGGATAAAGACCGGTATGGTGCAGACGAAGCCAGAATTCCGCAAAAAGATCAGGCAAGTGGACACGAATTTGCAATTCCTTTTGACGATATTTCCCTAACTACTGCAAATATGGATATGAAACTTATATGAATGGACAGGGAAACATGTGTGCTTTCAGATCACACCAACATTGCCAGATTTAGATAATTCTCAGACCTTTTATGCTCGATTATATGAAGCAGTCTCTGCGTGGGATGAGAAACAGTATAGCGCAGACGAAGCCAGAATTCCGCAAAAAAGGGAGGCAGTTGGAAAAGAAATAGAACTTAGTTTGGCAGCTATTTCCCTAACTACTGCAAATATGGATACGAAACTTATACAAATAGATAGGGGAACATGTGGCCTTTCAGATGACAGCAAGATTGGAAGATTTAGATAATTCTTAGACCTTTCATGCTCTATTATATGAAGCAGTCCATGAGCGGGTTAAGGACTGGCATAGCGCAGACGAAGCAAGAATTCCGCAAAAAAGGAGGCAGTTGGAAAAGAACTCGCACTTCCTTTGGCAGCTATTTGCCAACTACTGCAAATATGGATAGGAAATTAACATGAATGGATAGAGGAACAAATGGCCTTTCAGATAACACAAAGATTACCAGATTTAGATAATTCTCTGACCTTTTAGACTCGATTATATAAAGTATTCTCTGCGCAGGATAAAGACCGGTATGGTGCAGACGAAGCCAGAATTCCGCAAAAATATCAGGCAAGTGGACAAGAATTTGCAATTCCTTTTGACGATATTTCCCTAACTACTGCAAATATGGATATGAAACTTATATGAATGGACAGGGAAACATGTGGCCTTTCAGATGACACCAAGATTGCCAGATTTAGATAATTCTCAGACCTTTTATACTCGATTATAGGAAGCCTTCTCTGAGCGGGATATGGACCGGTATAGCGCAGACGAAGCCAGAAATCAAAAAAAAAAGGAGGCAGTTGGAAATGAACTCGCACTTCCTTTGGCAGCTATTTGCCAACTACCGCAAATATGGATAGGAAATTAATATGAATGGAAAGAGAAACAAATGGTCTTTCAGATGACACAAAGATTGCCAGATTTAGATAATTCTCTGACCTTTTAGGCTCGATTATATGAAGCATTCTCTGCGCAGGATAAGGACCGGTATATTGCAGACGAAGCCAGAATCCCGCCAAAAAAGGAGGCAGTTCGAAAACACCTCGAACTTAGTTTGGCAGATATTTCCCTAAATACTGCAAACATCGATACGAAACTTATATGAATGGATAGAGGAACAAATGGCATTTTAGATGACACAAAGATTGCCAGATTTAGATAATTCTCAGACCTTTTATGCTCGAATATATGAAGCAATCCTTGTGCGGGAAAAGGACCGGTATAGCGCAGACGAAGCAAGGATTCCGCAAAAATATCAGCCAATTGGACACGAACTTGCATTTCCTTTGGCAGCTATTTCCCTAACTACTGCAAATATGGATATGAAACTTATATGAATGGATAGGGAAACATGTAACCTTTCAGATCACAACAAGATTGCCAGATTTAGATAATTCTCAGACCTTTTATGATTGATTATATGAAGCAGTTTCTGCGTGGGATATGGACCGGTATAGCGCAGACGAAGCCAGAATTCCGCAAAAAAGGAGAAGTTGGAAAAGAACTCGCACTTCCTTTGGCAGCTATTTGCCAACTACCGCAAATATGGATAGAAAATTAATATGAATCGATAGGGGAACATATTGCCTTTCAGATGACACCAACATTGCCAGATTTAGATAATTTTCTGACCTTTTACGCTCGATTATATAAAGCATTCTCTGCGCAGGATAAAGACCGGTATGGTGCAGACGAAGCCAGAATTCCGCAAAAAGGGAGGCATTTGGAAAAGAACTCGAACTTAGTTTGGCAGCTATTTCTCTAACTACTGCAAATTGGATACGAAACTTATACAAATAGATAGGGGAACATGTGGCCTTTCAGATGACAGCAAGATTGGAAGATTTAGATAATTCTCAGACCTTTTATGCTCAAATATATGAAACAATCCTTGCGCAGGAAAAGGACCGGTATAGCGCAGACAAAGCAAGGATTCCGCAAAAATATCAGGCAATTGGACACGAACTTGCATTTCCTTTGCAATTTATTTCCCTAACTACTGCAAATATGGATAGGAAATTAATATGAATGGAAAGAGAAACAAATGGTCTTTCATATGACACAAAGATTGCCAGATTTAGATAATTCTCTGACCTTTTAGGCTCAATTATATAAAGTATTCTCTGCGCAGGATAAAGACCGGTATGGTGCAGACGAAGCCAGAATTCCGCAAAAATATCAGGCAATTGGACACGAATTTGCAATTCCTTTTGACGATATTTAACTAACTACTGCAAATATGGATATGAAACTTATATGAATGGAAAGGAAAACATGTGGCCTTTCAGATGAAACGAAGATTGCCAGATTTACATAATTCTCAGACCTTTTACACTCGATTATATGAAGCCTTCTCTGAGCGGGATAAGGACCGGTATTGCGTAGACGAAGCCAGAATTCCGCAAAGATATCAATCAGTCAGGCAAGAACTTGCACTTCCTTTGGCAGATATTTCCCTAACTACTGCAAATATGGATATGAAACTTATATGAATGGACAGGGAAACATGTGGCCTTTCAGATGACACCAAGATTGCCAGATTTAGATAATTCTCAGACCTTTTATACTCGATTATAGGAAGCCTTCTCTGAGCGGGATAAGGACCGGTATAGCGTAGACGAAGCCAGAATTCCGCAAAGATATCAATCAGTCAGGCAAGAACTTGCACTTCCTTTGGCAGATATTTCCCTAACTACTGCAAATATGGATAGGAAACTTATATGAATGGATAGGAGAACAAGTGGCCTTTCAGATGACACCAAAGTTTGCAAGATTTAGAAAATTCCCAGACCTTTTATGCTCGATTGTATGAAGCAGTATCTGCGTGGAATAAGGACCAGTATAGCGAAGATGAAGCCAGAATTCCGCAAAAAAGGAGGCAGTTGGAAAAGAACTCAAACTTAGTTTGGCAGCTGTTTCCTTAACTACTACAAATATGGATACGAAACTTATACAAATAGATAGGGAAACATGTGGCCTTTCAGATGACACCAAGATTGCCAGGTTTAGATAATTCTAGGACCTTTTATGCTCGATTATAGGAAGCATTCTCTGCGCGGGATAAGGACCGGTATAGCGTGAACGAAGCCAGAATTCCACAAAAATATCAGGCAAGTGGACACGAATTTGCAATTCGTTTTGACGATATTTCCCTAACTACTGCAAATTTGGATATGAAACATATATGAATGGATAGGGAAACATGTAACCTTTCATATCACCCTAGGAAGCAGTTTCTGCGTGGGATATGGACCGGTATAGGGCACACGAAGCCAGAATTCCGCAAAAAAGGAGGCAGTTGGAAAAGACCTCGCTTTTCCTTTGGCAGCTATTTGCCAACTACCGCAAATAGGAAATTAATATGAATCGATAGAGGAACATATCGCCTTTCAGATGACACCAAGATTGCCAAATTTAGATAATTCTCTGACCTTTTATTATCGATTATATAAAGCATTCTCTGCGCAGGATAAAGACCGGTATGGTGCAGACAAAGCCAGAATTTGGCAAAAATATCAGGCAATTTGACACAAACTTGCACTTCCTTTGGCAGCTATTTCCCTAACTACTGCAAATATGGATATGAAATTTATATAAATGGATAGCGCAACATATGGCCTTTCCGATGACACCAAGATTGCCAGATTTAAATAATTCTCAGCCCATTTATGCTCAATTTAATGAAGCAGTATCTGCGTGGGATATGGACCGGTATAGCGCAGACTAAGCCAGAATTCCGCAAAAAAGGAGGCAGTTGGAAAAGAACTCGCACTTCCTTTTGCAGCTATTTGCCAACTACTGCAACTATGGATAGGAAATTAATATGAATGGATAGAGGAACATATTGCCTTTCCGATGACACCAAGATTGCCAGGTTTAGATAATTCTCGGACCTTTTATGCTCGATTATAGGAAGCCTTCTCTGCACGGGATAAGGACAAGTATAGCGTTGACGAAGCCAGAATTGCGAAAAAATATCAAACAGTCAGACAAGAAATCGCACTTCCTTTGGCAGATATTTCCCTAACTACTGCAAATATGGATATGAAACTTACATGAAGGGACAGGGAAACATGTGACCTTTCAGATCACACCAACACTGCCAGATTTAGATAATTCTCAGACCTCTTATGCTCGATTATATGAAGCAGTCTCTGTGTGGGATGAGGACCGGTATAGCGCAGACGAAGCAAGGATTCCGCAAAAATATCAGGCAATTGGACACGAACTTGCATTTCCTTTGGCAGATATTTCCCTAACTACTGCAAATATGGATATGAAACTTATATGAATGGATAGGGAAACATGTAACCTTTCAGATGACACCAAGATTGCCAGATTTAAATAATTCTCAGACCTTTTATGATCGATTATATGAAGCAGCCTCTGCGTGGCATATGGACCGGTATAGCGCAGACGAAGCCAGAATTCCGCAAAAAAGGAGGCAGTTGGAAAAGAACTCGCACTTCCTTTGGCAGCTATTTGCCAACTACTGCAAATATGGATAGGACATTAATATGAATGGATAGAGGAACATATCGCCTTTCAGATGACACCAAGATTGCCAGATTTAGATAATTCTCAGACCTTTTAGGCTCGATCATACAAAGCATTCTCTGCGCAGGATAAAGACCGGTATGGTGCAGACGAAGCCAGAATTCCGCAAAAAAGGGAGGCATTTGGAAAAGAACTCGAACTTAGTTTGGCAGCTATTTCTCTAACTACTGCAAATTGGAGACGAAACTTATACAAATAGATAGGGAAACATGTGGCCTTTCAGATGACAGCAAGATTGGAAGATTTAGATAATTCTGAGACCTTTTATGCTCGAATATATGAAGCAGTCCATGAGCGGGATAAGGACTGGTATATCGCAGACGAAGCCAGAATTCTGCAAAAAAACGAGGCATTTGGAAAAGAACGTGCACTTCCTTTGGCACCAAAGGAAGTGCAGAAGCCAGAATTCCGCAAAAAAAGGAGGCAGTTCGAAAAGACCTCCAACTTAGTTTGCAGATATTTCCCTAAATACTGCTAACATGGATACGAAACTTTTATGAATGGATAAAAGAACAAATGGCCTTTCAGATGATACCAAGATTGCCAGATTTAGATAATTCTCAGACCTTTTAGGCTCGATTATATAAAGCATTCTCTGCGCAGGATGAAGACCGGTATAGCGCAGACAAAGCAAGGATTCCGCAAAAATATCAGGCAATTGGACACGAACTTGCATTTCCTTTGGCAGCTATTTCCCTAACTACTGCAAATATGGATATGAAACTTATATGAATGGATAGGGAAACATGTAACCTTTCCGATCACAACAAGATTGCCAGATATAGATAATTCTCAGACCTTTTATGATCGATTATATGAAGCAGTTTCTGCGTGGGATATGGACCGGTATAGCGCAGACGAAGCCAGAATTCCGCAAAAAAGGAGGCAGTTGGAAAAGAACTCGCACTTCCTTTGGCAGCTATTTGCCAACTACCGCAAATATGGATAGGAAATTAATATGAATCGATAGAAGAACATATCGCCTTTCAGATGACACCAAGATTGCCAGATTTAGATAATTCTCTGACCTTTTAGGCTCGATTATATAAAGTATTCTCTGCGCAGGATAAAGACCGGTATGGTGCAGACAAAGCCAGAATTCGGCAAAAATATCAGGCAATTGGACACGAACTTGCACTTCCTTTGGCAGCTATTTCCCTAACTAATTCAAATATGGATATGAAATTTATATAAATGGATAGAGCAACAGATGGCCTTTAAGATGACACCAAGATTGCCAGATTTAAATAATTCTCAGCCCATTTAAGCTCGATTATATGAAGCAGTATCGGCGTGGGATATGGACCAGTATAGCGCAGACGAAGCCAGAATTCCGCAAAAAAGGAGGCAGTTGGAAAAGAACTCGCACTTCCTTTGGCAGCTATTTGCCAACTACTGCAAATATGGATAGGACATTAATATGAATGGATAGAGGAACATATCGCCTTTCAGATGACACCAAGATTGCGAGATTTAGATAATTCTCGGACCTTTTAGCCTCGATTATATAAATCATTCTCTGCGCAGGATCAAGACCGGTATGGTGCAGACGAAGCCAGAATTCCGAAAAAAGATCAGGCACGTGGACACGAATTTGCAATTCCTTTGGACGATATTTCCCTAACTACTGCAAATATGGATATGAAACTTATATGAATGGACAGGGAAACATGTGTGCTTTCAGATCACACCAACATTGCCAGATTTAGATAATTCTCGGACCTTTTATGCTCGATTATATGAAGCAGTATCTGCGTGCGATAAGGACCGGTATAGCGCAGACGAAGCCAGAATTCATCAAAAATATCAAACAGTCAGACAAGAACTTGCAATTCCTTTGGCAGATATTTCCCTAACTACCGCAAATATGGATATGAAACTTCTACAAATGGACAGGGAAACGTGTGGCCTTTCGGATGACACAAAGATTGCCAGGTTTAGATAGTTCTCAGACCTTTTATGCTCGATTATAGGAAGCCTTCTCTGCGCGGGATAAGGACCAGTATAGCGTAGACGAAGCCAGAATTCCGCAAAAATATCAAACAGTCAGACAAGAAATCGCACTTCCTTTGGCAGATATTTCCCTAACTACTGCAAATATGGATATGAAACTTATATGAATGGATAGGGAACATGTAACCTTTCAGATCACACCAAGATTGCCAGATTTAGATAATTCTCAGACCTTTTATGATCGATTATATGAAGCAGTCTCTGCATTGGATATGGACCTGTATAGCGCAGACGAAGCCAGAATTCTGCAAAAAAGGAGGCAGATGGAAAAGAACTCGCACTTCCTTTGGCAGCTATTTGCCAACTACTGCAAATATGGATAGGAAATTAATATGAATGAATAGAGGAACATATTGCCTTTCAGATTACACCAAGATTGCCAGATTTAGATAATTCTCTGACCTTTTAGGCTCGATTATATAAAGCCTTCTCTGCGCAGGATAAAGACCGGTATGGTGCAGACGAAGCCAGAATTCCGCAAAAATATCAGGCAATTGGACACGAATTTGCAATTCCTTTTGACGATATTTCCCTAACTACTGCAAATATGGATATGAAACTTATATGAATGGACAGGGAAATATGTGGCCTTTCAGAACACACCAACATTGCCAGATTTAGATAATTCTCTGACCTTTTATACTCGATTATATTAAGCACTATCTGAGTGGGATAAGGACTGGTTTGCGCAGACGAAGCCAGAATTCCGCAAAAATATCAAACAGTCAGACAAGAACTTGCACTTCCTTTGGCAAATATTTCCCTAACTACTGCAAATATGGATATGAAACTTATACAAATGGACAGGGAAACATGTGGCCTTTCAGATGACACCAAGATTGCCAGGTTTAGATAATACTCGGACCTTTTATGCTCGATTATAGGAAGCCTTCTCTGCGCGGGATAAGGACCAGTATAGCGTAGACGAAGCCAGAATTCCACAAAAATATCAAACAGTCAGACAAGAAATCGCACTTCCTTTGGCAGATATTTCCCTAACTACTGCAAATATTATCAGGCAAGTGGACACGAATTTGCAATTCCTTTTGACGGTATTTCCCTAACTACTGCAAATATGGATATGAAACTTATATGAATGGACAGGGAAACATGTGCGCTTTCAGATCACACCAGGATTGCCAAATTTAGATAATTCTCAGACCTTTTATGCTCGATTATAGGAAGCCTTCTCTGCGCGGGATAAGGACCAGTTTAGCGCAGACGAAGCCAGAATTCCGCAAAAATATCAAACAGTCAGACAAGAAATCGCACTTCCTTTGGCAGATATTTCCCTAACTACTGCAAATATGGATATAAAACTTATATGAATGGATAGGGAACATGTAACCTTCCAAGATTGCCAGATTTAGATAATTCTCAGACCTTTTATGATCGATTATATGAAGAAGTCTCTGCATTGGATATGGACCGGTATAGCGCAGACGAAGCCAGAATTCTGCAAAAAAGGAGGCAGTTGGACACGAACTTGCATTTCCTTTGGACGGTATTTCCCTAACTACCGCGAATATGGATATGAAACTTATAAGAATGGACAAGGAAACATGTGGCCTTTCAGATGACAACAAGATTGCCAGATTTAGATAATTGTCAGACCTTTTATGCTCCATTATATGAAGCTTTCTCTGCGTGGGATAAGGACCTGTATATTGCAGACGAAGCAAAAATTCCGGAAAAAAAGGAGGCAGTTGGAAAAGAACTCGCCTTTTCTTTGGCAGCTCTTTCCCAACTACTGGAAATATTGATAGGAAATTTATATGAATGGATAGAGGAACATATTGCCTTTCAGATGACACCAAGATTGCCAGATTTAGATAATCATCTGTCCTTTTAGGCTCGATTATATAGAGCATTCTCTGCGCAGGATAAAGACCGGTATGGTGCAGACGAAGCCAGAATTCCGCAAAAATATCAGGCAAGTGGACACGAATTTGCAATCCTTTTTGACGAGATTTCAGTTACTACTGCAAATATGGATATGAAACTTATATGAATGGATAGAAAACCATGTGGCCTTTCAGATCACACCAAGATTGCCAGATTTCGATTATATGAAGAAGTCTCTGCGTGGGATAAGGACCAGTATAGCGCAGACGAAGCCAGAATTCCGCAAAAATATCAGGCAAGTGGACACAAACTTGCATTTCCTTTGGACGATATTTCCCTAACTACTGCAAATATGGATATGGAACTTACATGAATGGACAGGGAAACATGTGGCCTTTCAGATGACACCAAGATTGCTAGATTTAGATAATTCTCAGACCTTTTATGTTCGATTATATGAAGCATTCTCTGCGTGGGATGAGGACCAGTATATCGCAGACGCAGCCAGAAATCCGAAAAAAAAGGAGGCAGTTGGAAAATAACTCGCACTTAGTTTGGCAGCTATTTCTCTAACTACTGAGAATTGGATACAAAACTTATACAAATAGATAGTGAAACATGTGGCCTTTCAGATGACAACAAGATTGGAAGATTTAGATAATTCTGAGACGTTTTATGCTCCAATATATGAAGCAGTCCATGAGCGGGATAAGGACTGGTATAGCGCAGACGAAGCCAGAATTCCGCAGAACAAGGAGGCAGCTAGAAAAGAACTTGCACTTCCTTTGGCAGCTATTTCCCTAAGTATTGAAAATATGGATATGAAACTTATATGAATGGACAGGGAAACATGTGCGCTTTCAGATCACACCAAGATTGCCAGATTTAGATAATTCTCAGACCTTTTATGCTCGATTATATGAAGCAGTATCTGCGTGGGATAAGGACCAGTATAGCGCAGACGAAGCCAGAATTCCGCAAAAATATCAAACAGTCAGACAAGAACTTGCACTTCCTTTGGCAGATATTTCCCTAACTACTGCAAATATGGATATGAAACTTATACAAATGGACAGGGAAACATGTGGCCTTTCAGATGACACCAAGATTGCCAGGTTTAGATAATTCTCGGACCTTTTATGCTCGATTATAGGAAGCCTTCTCTGCGCGGGATAAGGACCAGTATAGCGTAGACGAAGCCAGAATTCCGCAAAAATATCAAACAGTCAGACAAGAACTTGCACTTCCTTTGGCAGATATTTCCCTAACTACTGCAAATATGGATATGAAACTTATACAAATTGACAGGGAAACATGTGGCCTTTCAGATGACACCAAGATTGCCAGGTTTAGATAATTTTCGGACCTTTAATGCTCGATTATAGGAAGCCTTCTTTTCGCGGGATAAGGACCGGTATAATGCAGACGAAGCCAGAATTCCGCAAAAATATCAAACAGTCAGACAAGAAATATGGATATGAAACTTATATGAATGGACAGGGAAACATTCGACCTTTCAGATCACACCAACACTGCCAGATTTAGATAATTCTCAGACCTCTTATGCTCGATTATATGAAGCAGTCTCTGCGTGGGATGAGGACCAGTATAGCGCAGACGAAGCCAGAATTCCGCAAAAATATCAGGCAAGTGGACACGAACTTGCATTTCCTTTGGACGATATTTCCCTAACTACTGCAAATATGGATATGAAACTTATATGAATGGACAGGGAAACAGGTGGCCTTTCAGATGACACCAAGATTGCCAGATTTAAATAATTCTCAGACCTTTTATGCTCGATTATATGAAGCAGTATCTGCGTGGGATAAGGACAGTATATTGCAGACGAAGCCAGAATTCCGCAAAAAAGGGAGGCAGTTGGAAAAGAACTCGAACTTAGTTTGGCAACTATTTCTCTAACTACTGCAAATTGGATACGAATCTTATACAAATAGATAGGGAAACATGTGGCCTTTCAGATCACTGCAAGATTGGAAGATTTAGATAATTCTGAGACCTTTTATGCTCGAATATATGAAGCAGTCCATGAGCGGGATAAGGACTGGTATAGCGCAGACGAAGCCAGAATTCCGCAAAACAAGGAGGCAGTTGGAAAAGAACTTGCACTTCCTTTGGCAGCTATTTCCCTAACTACTGCAAATATGGATATGAAATTTATATAAATGGATAGAAAAACATATGGCCTTTCAGATGACACCAAGATTTCCAGATTTGGATAATTCTCAGACCTTTTATTCTTGAATATATGAAGCAATCCTTGTGCGGGAAAAGGACCGGTATAGCGCAGACGAAGCGAGGATTCCGCAAAAATATCAGGCAATTGGACACGAACTTGCATTTCCTTTGGCAGCTATTTCCCTAACTACTGCAAATATGGATATGAAACTTATATGAATGGATAGGGAAACATGTAACCTTTCAGATCACAACAAGATTGCCAGATTTAGATAATTCTCAGACCTTTTATGATCGATTATATGAAGCAGTTTCTGCGTGGGATATGGACCGGTATAGCGCAGACGAAGCCAGAATTCCGCAAAAAAGGAGGCACGTGCAAAAGAACTCGCACTTCCTTTGGCAGCTATTTGCCAACTACTGCAAATATGGATAGGAAATTAATATGAATGGATAGAGGAACATATCGCCTTTCAGATGACACCAAGATTGCCAGATTTAGATAATTCTCTGACCTTTTAGGCTCGATTATATGAAGCATTCTCTGCGCAGGATAAAGACCGGTATGGTGCAGACGAAGCCAGAATTCCGCAAAAATATCAGGCAAGTGGACACGAATTTGCAATTCCTTTTGACGATATTTCCCCAACTACTGCAAATATGGATACGAAACTTATACAAATAGATAGGGGAACATGTGGCCTTGCAGATGACAGCAAGATTGGAAGATTTAGATAAATCTGACACCTTTTATGCTCGATTATATGAAGCAGTCCATGAGCGGGATAAGGACTGGTATAGCATAGACGAAGCCAGAATTCCGCAAAGATATCAATCAGTCAGACAAGAACTTGCACTTCTTTTGGCAGATATTTTCCTAACTACTGCAAATATGGATATGAAACTTATATGAATGGACAGGGAGTTATGTGGCCTTCAAGATCACACCAAGATTGCCAGATGTAGATAATTCTCTAACCTTTTATGCTCGATTATATGAAGCATTCTCTGCGCAAGATAAGGACCGGTATAGTGCAGACGAAGCCAGAATTCCGCCAAAAAAGGAGGAAGTTCTTAAACACCTCCAACTTAGTTTGGCAGATATTTCCCTAAATACTGCAAACATCGATACGAAACTTATATGAATGGATAGAGGAACAAATGGCATTTTAGATGACACCAAGATTGCCAGATTTAGATAATTCTCAGACCTTTTATGATTGATTATATGAAGCAGTTTCTGCTTGGGATATGGACCGGTATAGCGCAGACGAAGCCAGAATTCTGCAAAAAAGGAGAAGTTGGAAAAGAACTCGCACTTCCTTTGGCAGCTTTTTCCCTAACTACTGCAAATATGGATATGAAACTTATATGAATGGATAGGGAAACATGTAACCTTTCAGATCACAACAAGATTGCCAGATTTAGATAATTTTCAGACCTTTTATGATTGATTATATGAAGCAGTTTCTGCGTGGGATATGAACCGGTATAGCGCAGACGAAGCCAGAATTCTGCAAAAAAGGAGAAGTTGGAAAAGAACTCGCACTTCCTTTGGCAGCTATTTGCCAACTACTGCAAATATGGATAGGAAATTAATATGAATGGACAGAGGAACAAATGGCCTTTCAGATGACACCAATATTGCCAGATTTAGATAATTCTCTGACCTTTTAGGCTCGATTATATGAAACATTCTCTGCGCAGGATAAAGACCGGTATGGTGAAGACGAAGCCAGAATTCTTCAAAAATATCAGGCAATTGGACACGATTTTGCAATTCCTTTTGACGATATTTCCCTAACTACTGCAAATACGGATATGAAACTTATATGAATGGATAGAAAAACATGTGGCCTTTCAGATGACACCAAGATTGCCAGATTTAATTAATTCTCAGAGCTTTTATACTCGATTATAGGAAGCATTCTCTGAGCGGGATACGGACCGGTATAGCGTAGACAAAGCAAGAATTCCGCAAAGATATCAAT
The DNA here is from genome assembly GCF_054643075.1 of Acanthaster planci. NCBI lineage: Eukaryota > Metazoa > Echinodermata > Asteroidea > Valvatida > Acanthasteridae > Acanthaster > Acanthaster planci. The sequence continues at coordinate 1,575,791 of NC_141779.1, forward strand.
CAGTCAGGCAAGAACTTGCATTTCCTTTGGCAGATATTTCCCTAACTACTGCAAATATGGATATGAAACTTATATGAATGGACAGGGAAACATGTAACCTTTCAGATCACACCAACATTGCCAGATTTAGATAATTCTCAGACCTTTTATGCTCGATTATATGAAGCAGTATCTGCGTGGGATAACGACCAGTATAGCGCAGACGAAGCCAGAATTCCGCAAAAATATCAAACAGTCAGAGGAGGAACATATCGCTTTTCAGATGACACCAATATTGCCAGATTTAGATAATTCTCAGACCTTTTATGCTCGATTATATGAAGCATTCTCTGCGCAGGATAAAGACCGGTATGGTGCAGACGAAGCCAGAATTCCGCAAAAAAGGAGGCAGTTGGAAAATAACTCGAACTTAGTTTGGCAGCTGTTTCCCTAACTACTACAAATATGGATACGAATCTTATACAAATAGATAGGGAAACATGTGGCCTTTCAGATGACTTCACGTTTGCCAGATTTAGATAATTCTCAGACCTTTTATGCTCGATTTTATGAAGCATTCTCTGCGTAGGATTAGGACCGGTATATCGCACACGAAGCCAGAATTCCGGAACAAAAAAGGAGGCCGTTGGAAAAGAACTTGCACATCCTTTGGCAGATATTTCCCTAACTACTGCAAATATTGATATGAAACTTATACAAATAGAGAGAGGAACATGTGGCCTTTCAGATGACACCAAGACTGCCAGATTTAGATACTTCTCAGACGTTTTATGCTCGGTTATATGAAGCATTCTCTGCGTGGGATTAGGACCGGTATATCGCAGACGAAGAAAGAATTCCTCAAAAAAAGAGGCAGTTGGAAAAGAACTCGCACATCCTTTGGCAGCTATTTCCATAACTACTGCAAATATGGATATGAAACTTATACAAATAGATAGAGGAACATGTGGCCTTTCAGATGACACCAAGACTGCCAGATTTAGATACTTCTCAGACGTTTTATGCTCGATTATATGAAGCATTCCCTGCGTGGGATTAGGACCAGTATAGGTCAGACGAAGCCAGAATTCCGCAAAAAAATGAGGCAGTTGGAAAAGAACTCGCACTTCCTTTGGCAGCTATTTCCCTAACTACTCCAAATATGGATATGAAATTAATATGAATTGATAGAGGAACATATCACCTTTCAGATGACACCAAGATTGCCAGATTTAGAAAATTCTTAGACTTTTTATGCTCGATTATATGAAGCATTCTCTGCGCAGGATAAGGACCGGTATAGCGTAGACGAAGCCAGAATTCCGCAAAAATATCAGGCAAGTGGACACAAATTTGCATTTCTTTGGGAAGATATTTTCCTAACTATTCCAAATATGGATATGAAACTTATATGAATGGACAGGGAAACATGTGCGCTTTCAGATCACACCAACATTGCCAGATTTAGATAATTCTCAGACCTTTTAGGCTCGATTATATGAAGCATTCTCTGCGTGGAATAAGGACCAGTATAGCGCAGACGAAGCCAGAATTCCGCAAAAAAAGGAGGCAGTTCGAAAAGACCTCGAACTTAGTTTGGCAGATATTTCCCTAACTACTGCAAACATGGATACGAAACGTATATGAATGGATAGAGCAACAAATGGCCTTTCAGATGACACCAAGATTGCCAGAAGTGGATAATTCTCAGACCTTTTATGCTCGATTATATGAAGCATTCTCTGCGCCGGATAAAGACAGGTATGGTGCAGACGAAGCCAGAATTCCACAAAAATATCAGGCAATTGGACACGAACTTGCACTTCCTTTGGAAGATATTTCCCTAACTACTGCAAATATGGATATGAAACATATATGAATGGATGGGGAAACATGTACCCTTTCAGATCACAGCAAGATTGCCAGATTTAGATAATTCTCAGACCTTTTATGCTCGATTGTATGAAGCAGTCCCTGCGTGGGATAAGGACCGGCATAGCGCAGACGAAGCCAGAATTCTGCAAAAAAGGAGAAGTTGGAAAAGAACTCGCACTTCCTTTGGCAGCTTTTTCCCTAACTACTGCAAATATGGATATGAAACTTATGTGAATGGATAGGGAAACATGTAACCTTTCAGATCACAACAAGATTGCCAGATTTAGATAATTTTCAGACCTTTTATGATTGATTATATGAAGCAGTTTCTGCGTGGGATATGAACCGGTATAGCGCAGACGAAGCCAGAATTCTGCAAAAAAGGAGAAGTTGGAAAAGAACTCGCACTTCCTTTGGCAGCTATTTGCCAACTACCGCAAATATGGATAGGAAATTAATATGAATCGATAGGGGAACATATCGCCTTTCAGATGACACCAACATTGCCAGATTTAGATAATTTTGTGACCTTTTAGGCTCGATTATATAAAACATTCTCTGCGCAGGATGAAGACCGGTATGGTGCAGACAAAGCCAGAATTCCGCAAAAAAGGACGCAGTTGGAAAAGAACTCGCACTTCCTTTGGCAGATATTTCCCTAACTACTGCAAATATGAATATAAAACTTATATGAATGGATAGGGAAACATGTAACCTTTCAGATCACACCAAGACTGCCAGATTTAGATAATTCTCAGACCTTTTATACTCGATTATAGAAAGCATTCTCTGCGCGGGATAAGGACTGGTATAGGGTAGACAAAGCCAAAATTCCGCAAAAATATCAGGCAAGTGGACACGAATTTGCATTTCTTTTGGAAGATATTTCCCTAACTACTGCAAATGTGGATATGAAACTTATATGAATGGATAGGGAAACATGTGGCCTTTCAGATGACACCAAGATTGCCAGGTTTAGATAATTCTCGGACCTTTTATGCTCGATTGTAGGAAGCCTTCTCTGCGCGGGATGAGGACCAGTATAGCGTAGACGAAGCCAGAATTCCGCAAAAAAGGAGGCAGTTGGAAAAGAACTCGCACTTCCTTTGGCAGCTATTTGCCAACTACTGCAAATATGGATAGGAAATTAATATGAATGGACAGAGGAACAAATGGCCTTTCAGATGACACCAATATTGCCAGATTTAGATAATTCTCTGACCTTTTAGGCTCGATTATATGAAACATTCTCTGCGCAGGATAAAGACTGGTATGGTGCAGACGAAGCCAGAATTCCGCAAACATATCAAGCAATTGAACACGAATCTGCAATTCCTTTTGACGATATTTCCCTAACTACTGCAAATACGGATATGAAACTTATATGAATGGATAGAGAACCATGTGGCCTTTCAGATGACACCAAGATTGCCAGATGTAGTTAATTCTCAGACGTTTTATACTCAATTATAGGAAGCATTCTCTGAGCGGGATACGGACCGGTATAGCGTAGACAAAGCCAGAATTCCGCAAAGATATCAATCAGTCAGGCAAGAACTTGCATTTCCTTTGGCAGATATTTCCCTAACTACTGCAAATATGGATATGAAACATATATGAATGGATGGGGAAACATGTACCCTTTCAGATCACAGCAAGATTGCCAGATTTAGATAATTCTCAGACCTTTTATGCTCGATTGTATGAAGCAGTCCCTGCGTGGGATAAGGACCGGCATAGCGCAGACGAAGCCAGAATTCTGCAAAAAAGGAGAAGTTGGAAAAGAACTCGCACTTCCTTTGGCAGCTTTTTCCCTAACTACTGCAAATATGGATATGAAACTTATATGAATGGATAGGGAAACATGTAACCTTTCAGATCACAACAAGATTGCCAGATTTAGATAATTCTCAGACCTTTTATGATTGATTATATGAAGCAGTTTCTGCGTGGGATATGGACCGGTATAGCGCAGACGAAGCCAGAATTCTGCAAAAAAGGAGAAGTTGGAAAAGAACTCGCACTTCCTTTGGCAGCTATTTGCCAACTACCGCAAATATGGATAGGAAATTAATATGAATCGATAGGGGAACATATCGCCTTTCAGATGACACCAAGATTGCCAGATTTAGATAATTTTCTGACCTTTTAGGCTCGATTATATAAAACATTCTCTGCGCAGGATGAAGACCGGTATGGTGCAGACGAAGCCAGAATTCCGCAAAAAAGGAGGCAGTTGGAAAAGAACTCGCACTTCCTTTGGCAGATATTTCCCTAACTACTGCAAATATGAATATAAAACTTATATGAATGGATAGGGAATCATGTAACCTTTCAGATCACACCAAGACTGCCAGATTTAGATAATTCTCAGACCTTTTATACTAGATTATAGGAAGCATTCTCTGCGCGGGATAAGGACCGGTATAGCGTGAACGAAGCCAGAATTCCGCAAAAATATCAGGCAAGTGGACAAGAATTTGCATTTCTTTTGGAAGATATATCACTAACTACTGCAAATATGGATATGAAACTTATATGAATGGAGAGGGAAACATGTGGCCTTTCAGATGACACCAAGATTGCCAGGTTAAGATAATTCTAGGACCTTTTATGCTCGATTGTAGGAACCCTTCTCTGCGCGGGATGAGGACCAATATAGCGTAGACGAAGCCAGAATTCTGCAAAAAAGGAGGCAGTTGGAAAAGAACTCGCACTTCCTTTGGCAGCTATTTGCCAACTACTGCAAATATGGATAGGAAATTAATATGAATGGACAGAGGAACAAATGGCCTTTCAGATGACACCAATATTGCCAGATTTAGATAATTCTCTGACCTTTTAGGCTCGATTATATGAAACATTCTCTGCGCAGGATAAAGACTGGTATGGTGCAGACGAAGCCAGAATTCCGCAAACATATCAAGCAATTGAACACGAATCTGCAATTCCTTTTGACGATATTTCCCTAACTACTGCAAATACGGATATGAAACTTATATGAATGGATAGAGAACCATGTGGCCTTTCAGATGACACCAAGATTGCCAGATGTAGATAATTCTCAGACGTTTTATACTCAATTATAGGAAGCATTCTCTGAGCGGGATACGGACCGGTATAGCGTAGACAAAGCCAGAATTCCGCAAAGATATCAATCAGTCAGGCAAGAACTTGCATTTCCTTTGGCAGATATTTCCCTAACTACTGCAAATATGGATATGAAACATATATGAATGGATGGGGAAACATGTACCCTTTCAGATCACAGCAAGATTGCCAGATTTAGATAATTCTCAGACCTTTTATGCTCGATTATATGAAGCAGTCTCTGAGTGCAATATGGACTAGTATAGCGCAGACGAAGCCAGAATTCCGCAAAAAAGGGAGGCAGTTGGAAAAGAACTCGAACTTAGTTTGGCAGCTATTTCTCTAACTACTGCAAATTGGATACGAAACTCATACAAATAGATAGGGAAACATGTGGCCTTTCAGATGACAACAAGATTGCCAGGTTTAGATAGTTCTCGGACCTCTTATGCTCGATTATAGGAAGCCTTCTCTGCGCGGGATAAGGACCAGTATAGCGCAGACGAAGCCAGAATTCCGCAAAAATATCAAACAGTCAGACAAGAACTCGCACTTCCTTTGGCAGATATTTCCCTAACTACTGCAAATATGGATATGAAACTTATATGAATGGACAGGGAAACATGTAACCTTTCAGATCACACCAACATTGCCAGATTTGGTTAATTCTCAGACCTTTTATGCTCGATTATATGAAGCAGTATCTGCGTGGAATAAGGACCAGTATAGCGCAGACGAAGCCAGAAATCCGCAAAAATATCAAACAGTCAGAGGAGGAACATATCGCCTTTCAGATGACACCAATATTGCCAGATTTAGATAATTCTCAGACCTTTTATGCTCCATTATATGAAGCATTCTCTGCGCAGGAAAAAGACCGGTATGGTGCAGACGAAGCCAGAATTCCGCAAAAAAGGAGGCAGTTGGAAAATAACTCGAACTTAGTTTGGCAGCTGTTTCCCTAACTACTACAAATATGGATACGAATCTTATACAAATAGATAGGGAAACATGTGGCCTTTCAGATGACTTCACGTTTGCCAGATTTAGATAATTCTCAGACCTTTTATGCTCGATTTTATGAAGCATTCTCTGCGTAGGATTAGGACCGGTATATCGCACACGAAGCCAGAATTCCGGAACAAAAAAGGAGGCCGTTGGAAAAGAACTTGCACATCCCTTGGCAGATATTTCCCTAACTACTGCAAATATTGATATGAAACTTATACAAATAGAGAGAAGAACATGTGGCCTTTCAGATGACACCAAGACTGCCAGATTTAGATAATTCTCAGACGTTTTATGCTCGGTTATATGAAGCATTCTCTGCGTGGGATTAGGACCGGTATATCGCAGACGAAGAAAGAATTCCTCAAAAAAAGAGGCAGTTGGAAAAGAACTCGCACATCCTTTGGCAGCTATTTCCATAACTACTGCAAATATGGATATGAAACTTATACAAATAGATAGAGGAACATGTGGCCTTTCAGATGACACCAAGACTTCCAGATTTAGATACTTCTCAGACGTTTTATGCTCGATTATATGAAGCATTCCCTGCGTGGGATTAGGACCAGTATAGGTCAGACGAAGCCAGAATTCCGCAAAAAAAGGAGGCAGTTGGAAAAGAACTCGCACTTCCTTTGGCAGCTATTTCCCTAACTACTCCAAATATGGATATGAAATTAATATGAATTGATAGAGGTACATATCGCCTTTCAGATGACACCAAGATTGCCAGATTTAGATAATTCTTAGACTTTTTATGCTCAATTATATGAAGCATTCTCTGCGCAGGATAAGGACCGGTATAGCGTAGACGAAGCCAGAATTCCGCAAAAATATCAGGCAAGTGGACACGAATTTGCATTTCTTTGGGAAGATATTTTCCTAACTATTCCAAATATGGATATGAAACTTATATGAATGGACAGGGAAACATGTGCGCTTTCAGATCACACCAACATTGCCAGATTTAGATAATTCTCAGACCTATTATGCTCGATTATATGAAGCATTCTATGCGTGGATTTAAGGACCAGTATAGCGCAGACGAAGCAAGGATTCCGCAAAAAAGGAGGCAGTTCGAAAAGACCTCGAACTTAGTTTGGCAGATATTTCCCTAACTACTGCAAACATGGATACGAAACGTATATGAATGGATAGAGCAACAAATGGCCTTTCAGATGACACCAAGATTGCCAGAAGTGGATAATTCTCAGACCTTTTATGCTCGATTATATGAAGCATTCTCTGCACCAGATAAGGACAGGTATGGTGCAGACGAAGCCAGAATTCCACAAAAATATCAGGCAATTGGACACGAACTTGCACTTCCTTTGGAAGATATTTCCCTAACTACTGCAAATATGGATATGAAACATATATGAATGGATGGGGAAACATGTACCCTTTCAGATCACAGCAAGATTGCCAGATTTAGATAATTCTCAGACCTTTTATGCTCGATTGTATGAAGCAGTCTCTGCGTGGGATAAGGACCGGCAAAGCGCAGACGAAGCCAGAATTCCGCAAAAAAGGAGGCATTAGGAAAAGAACTCGCACTTCCTTTGGCAGCTATTTCCCTAACTACTCCAAATATGGATATAAAATTAATATGAATTGATAGAAAAACATATCGCCTTTCAGATGACACCAAGATTGCCAGATGTAGATAATTCTCAGACCTTTTATGCTCGATTATATGAAGCATTTTCTGCGCCGGATAAGGACTGGTATGGTGCAGACGAAGCTAGAATTCCACAAGAATATCAGGCAATTGGACACGAACTTGCATTTCCTTTGGAAGATATTTCCCTAACTACTGCAAACATGGATATGAAACTTATATGAATGGATAGGGAAACATGTAACCTTTCAGATCACACCAAGATTGCCAGATTTAGATAATTCTCAGACCTTTTATGATCGATTATATGAAGCAGTTTCTGCGTGGGATATGGACCGGTATAGCGCAGACGAAGCCAGAATTCCGCAAAAAAGGAGGCACGTGCAAAAGAAATCGCACTTCCTTTGGCAGCTATTTGCCAACTACTGAAAATATTGATAGGAAATTAATATGAATCGATAAAGGAACATATCGCCTTTCAGATGACACCAAGATTGCCAGATTTAGATAATTCTCTGACCTTTTAGGCTCGATTATATAAAGCATTCTTTGCGCAGGATAAAGACCGGTATGGTGCAGACGAAGCCAGAATTCCGCAAAAATATCAGGCAAGTGGACACGAATTTGCAATTCCTTTTGACGATATTTCCCCAACTACTGCAAATATGGATACGAAACTTATACAAATAGATAGGGGAACATGTGGCCTTGCAGATGACAGCAAGATTGGAAGATTTAGATAAATCTGAGACCTTTTATGCTCGATTATATGAAGCAGTCCATGAGCGGGATAAGGACTGGTATAGCATAGACGAAGCCAGAATTCCGCAAAGATATCAATCAGTCAGACAAGAACTTGCACTTCTTTTGGCAGATATTTTCCTAACTACTGCAAATATGGATATGAAACTTATATGAATGGACAGGGAGTTATGTGGCCTTCAAGATCACACCAAGATTGCCAGATTTAGATAATTCTCTAACCTTTTATGCTCGATTATATGAAGCATTCTCTGCGCAAGATAAGGACCGGTATATTGCAGACGAAGCCAGAATTCCGCCAAAAAAGGAGGAAGTTCTTAAACACCTCGAACTTAGTTTGGCAGATATTTCCCTAAATACTGCAAACATCGATACGAAACTTATATGAATGGATAGAGGAACAAATGGCATTTTAGATGACACCAAGATTGCCAGATTTAGATAATTCTCAGACCTTTTATGATCGATTATATGAAGCAGTCTCTGCGTGGGATATGGACCGGTATAGCGCAGACGAAGCCAGAATTCCGTAAAAAAGGAGGCAGTTGGAAAAGAACTCGCACTTCCTTTGGCAGCTATTTGCCAACTACTGTAAAAATGGATAGGAAATTAATATGAATGGATAGAGGAACATATCGCCTTTCAGATGACACCAAGATTGCCAGATTTAAATAATTCTCAGACCTTTTATGCTCCATTATATGAAGCATTCTCTGCGTGGGATCAGGACCGGTATATTGCAGACGAAGCCAGAATTCCGCAAAAAAGGGAGGCAGTTGGAAAAGAACTCGAACTTAGTTTGGCAGCTATTTCTCTAACTACTGAGAATTGGATACGAAACTTATACAAATAGATAGTGAAACATGTGGCCTTTCAGATGACAACAAGATTGGAAGATTTAGATAATTCTGAGACGTTTTATGCTCCAATATATGAAGCAGTCCATGAGCGGGATAAGGACTGGTATAGCGCAGACGAAGCCAGAATTCCGCAGAACAAGGAGGCAGCTAGAAAAGAACTTGCACTTCCTTTGGCAGCTATTTCCCTAACTATTGAAAATATGGATATGAAACTTATATGAATGGGCAGGGAATCATGTGGCCTTTCAGATGACACCATGATTGCCAGATTTAGATAATTCTCAGACCTTTTATGCTCGATTATATGAAGCACTCTCTGCGCAGGATAAGGACCGGTATATTGCAGACGAAGCCAGAATTCCGCAAAAAAGGAGGCAGTTCGAAAAGACCTCGAACTTAGTTTGGCAGATATTTCCCTAAATACTGCAAATATGGATATGAAACTTATATGAATGGATAGAGGAACAAATGGCATTTCAGATGACACAAAGATTACCAGATTTAGATAATTCTCAGACCTTTTATGCTCGAATATATGAAGCAATCCTTTTGCGGGAAAAGGACCGGTATAGCGCAGACGAAGCAAGGATTCCGCAAAAATATCAGGCAATTGGACACGAACTTGCATTTCCTTTGGCAGCTGTTTCCCTAACTAATGCAAATATGGATATGAAACTTATATGAATGGATAGGGAAACATGTAACCTTTCAGATCACACCAAGATTGCCAGATTTAGATAATTCTCAGACCTTTTATGATCGATTATATGAAGCAGTCTCTGCGTGGGATATGGACCGGTATAGCGCAGACGAAGCCAGAATTCCGCAAAAAAGGAGGCACGTGCAAAAGAACTCGCACTTCCTTTGGCAGCTATTTGCCAACTACTGCAAATATGGATAGGAAATTAATATGAATGGATAGAGGAACATATCGCCTTTCAGATGACACCAAGATTGCCAGATTTAGATAATTCTCTGACCTTTTAGGCTCGATTATATAAAGCATTCTCTGCGCAGGATAAAGACCGGTATGGTGCAGACAAAGCCAGAATTCCGCAAAAATATCAGGCAAGTGGACACGAATTTGCAATTCCTTTTGACGATATTTCCCTAACTACTGCAAATATGGATATGAAACTTATATGAATGGACAGGGAAACATGTGCGCTTTCAGATCACACCAACATTGCCAGATTTAGATAATTCTCAGACCTTTTATGCTCGATTATATGAAGCAGTATCTGCGTGGGATAAGGACCAGTATAGCGCAGACGAAGCCAGAATTCCGCAAAAATATCAAACAGTCAGACAAGAACTTGCACTTCCTTTGGCAGATATTTCCCTAACTACTGCAAATATGGATATGAAACTTATACAAATGGACAGGGAAACATGTGGCCTTTCAGATGACACCAAGATTGCCAGGTTTAGATAATTCTCGGACCTTTTATGCTCGATTATATGAAGCAGTCTCTGCGTGGGATGAGGACCAGTATAGCGCAGACGAAGCCAGAATTCCGCAAAAATATCAGGCAAGTGGACACGAACTTGCATTTCCTTTGGACGATATTTCCCTAACTACTGCAAATATGGATATGAAACTTATATGAATGGACAGGGAAACATGTGGCCTTTCAGATGACACCAAGATTGCCAGATTTAAATAATTCTCAGACCTTTTATGCTCGATTATATGAAGCATTCTCTGCGTGGGATAAGGACCGGTATATTGCAGACGAAGCCAGAATTCCGCAAAAAAAGGAGGCAGTTGGAAAAGAACTCGAACTTAGTTTGGCAGCTATTTCTCTAACTACTGCAAATTGGATACGAAACTCATACAAATAGATAGGGAAACATGTGGCCTTTCAGATGACAACAAGATTGCCAGGTTTAGATAGTTCTCGGACCTCTTATGCTCGATTATAGGAAGCCTTCTCTGCGCGGGATAAGGACCAGTATAGCGCAGACGAAGCCAGAATTCCGCAAAAATATCAAACAGTCAGACAAGAACTTGCACTTCCTTTGGCAGATATTTCCCTAACTACTGCAAATATGGATATGAAACTTATACAAATGGACAGGGAAACATGTGGCCTTTCAGATGACACCAAGATTGCCAGGTTTAGATAGTTCTCGGACCTTTTATGCTCGATTATAGGAAGCCTTCTCTGCGCGGGATAAGGACCAGTATAGCGTAGACGAAGCCAGAATTTCGCAAAAATATCAAACAG
>NC_141779.1:1587316-1632312 GCF_054643075.1 Acanthaster planci
TTCGCATGATTAAAAAGAACGAGTAAAAAAATTCTTTTTATAGCATGGCCTTCACTTTGCGGGATAATTTTCTTACGTTTGGAAATATTGAAATGAAACGTTCTCCTCAGATATTTTTTTCTCTTTTTTGGGCTGTCATTTTTATCACCTGTGTGGAGACTACTGTTTCCTTTGTTCTGGTTAATTTGTCTTGCTAATGATATGAGCATAAATGGGGGTAATAGTAGTTTATTTTACTTTTGCAGAACCTGCTGACCCGCATAACTGATATTTGTCTCGTTATGTATTCGGATTTTTATCCCCGGTCCCTCCTAGTGCTTATATTTACTTGTATTTGTGCTTTTTTTTTTTTTAATAATTTGTGTTTAATTTTGCTTTGTTTGTTCTTGTGATGGTCAAATAAAGAAGAATAATTGAAGAGATGTGTACTCATCATGATTAACCAAGATACACCTTTCGACCATTTGAAGACTATCGTCATACACAGGCTAAACTAACTACTAAAACAGATTGACTAACGAGTACAAGAGGGAGAAGATTACTAGTAGACACAATGACTGACCCAAGCTTTTGCCTTCATTTGTGTATAGTTCTCTTAATTTGGGAATATCAGAATCAAACATTCTTCAGTGGATATGTTCAACAAAATGACAACAAGATCAGTTGATTTTCACCAACCCTACAGTCACAGACAAAAGCTTAGTTTGGATAAGGCCTTATATAGAGCCAAATTTGCTGCAAAACCATCCAATTACAAGACCAACTTACAAATGGGAAACCAGGAAACATAACTGCCCTAAGTATTCACCTCCATTAAATAAGACTTGACGCTTTACATGGTGGAGACTAAAAACAGGGCTTGTGGTTACATCATGTGGATAGATCTCCCTTGGAAGAGGTATGGTTCTGATAAGAACTGTAGAGTGTGTGCTTGACGTTTCATCCAGCATGCTCTCGTCATCCTCAAGAGTAGAGCCTGATAAGCCATGCTCCAGATTTTACAGAACAATTGTACATGTATACAAAATTATGTACAAATATTGTTTCAAAATCTGGAACATGCCTTTCAATGTTAGGCTCAAATCAGAACATGATATAAAGTGCTTACCGAGTGAGTTGTGTTGTCAGTAATGCCAGTTGCCAGTGATGTGTTAAACTCCAGAAAACTGTCTCCATGGGACTTGGTCTTGTCTCTTCATCAATGCTACAGCTAATAAAACCACAGAATCAAGTCAACAAAGATCAGAGCCGAATAACATACAAGTAGACATCACTGCGATGTCTTTATAGTCTTTAACTGTCATTTTCGTATTGACCTTTGTTTCAACTCTCTTCAATTGTTGGTTGATCAGCAAACATAACTCCTGAAAAGTCATAATTCTAAAGCTTCGACTTTCTTGGGCTCTTTCAACAGCCCAAGAAAGAAGAAAATTTAGACAGTCCAAAATCGTCTGATTCAATAGGATTTTGCATACACCGAAGGGGTTGGGCCAAACACTCTCTGATATTTCATGTTTTACCTGCCATCCAAAATTTATCAATGGTATTAAATTATGGCTCCCCATACACAGGTATGTCACCCAGGTTTACGCGAAAATTAAATTAATCCACAGAGAAGGACCTCTGTCCCTGTCAACTTTTTGAAAAGTGAAGAGACCTGTAACATAATGACGTCATGCTTAGTTTCCTAAGGCAGTAAGATGGGGAAGCATTAACTGTCCAAGTAAAAAATAATAGCTTGACATCATTATGTTTTGGGCCCATATATGAAATATATATGAGTCCACAGGGGACTGAATCAGTGAATTATACCTTTGGAGTAACCAACAACATTGGACCCACGTACCTTTTACCCAGCAGGCAGCAGCAAGAGATCAAAGTCCGATCACCTCAACAACGAGCACAGGAACCCCATCCTCAAGAGGTTGGATGTACCATGAACATCGGCTCACTCAGCAGCTTGTGCTCTGGCTGAGATGGACACACACAACAGTCATTAAAAACATGCAAGAGGAAGAAATTACAATACAACATGAGTGCATTAGCTTGGATTAACTGATTCTCAGAGGGCAGTGGAGAATGAGAAAGATGGAGAAAAGTAAGTCATAAGTGCTTCCCTAAATGACCTTCTTCCAGGCATGTGGAACACAAAAGAATTATTGTGAAGATGGCTTACATCATACTTCCCAGCCAATGTTGAATCCTTGGTGTGTATGATAGAAGCCTGTCTTGTGTTAAGGATATCATGAAAGAAACTCTGGACACACACGTTATTTATTCTGCATGTTGCCGCCATAGGCATGGAGAGCCTCAATCTGGCAGATTGTACAATCATGTCACAATCAGCTTCTGAAACATTGTCCAATCGTATGGTATAAGATCCGACACAGCATGCACAGAATGACGAAGCAACATACATGGAAATCACTGAACCAACTTTGTAAAGATCAAGATCGAGATTCTGCATGCTTGGGGCGGCAGCGTGCAAAGAGCGAATTGTACCTACTGTGGGCTAGCTTGCCATATTGTAACAACCTGATGCATTGCACCTTTAATGTATTTGACACAGAAGGATGGCTTCAGTGAGTAAAAAAGTTGGCTGATAAAATAAAACAAGTCCAGATTTTTTTAAACAACCCTTGTGGAATGTGTACACTCATCCTTGTACGTGATTTTGATCCAGGAATGAGGTCATTTCATTTCAGTACACTCCTCATTCACTACAAGCAGCCTGTAGATGCAGCTTCTGTCTTGTTTCTGTTCACTTTGGCACAAATTGTACAACCATACCAAAAAATTCCATCCATTTTTTGTAGTTTAATTCAATCCAACCTTAAAGGCTGGGGATTCTCATTAGTTGAAAACTTAAAAGACAAAACCCAAGGTCAAGATCTACATAACAACCAGGCATTTCACTATTACCATAACCATGGACTAATATCAGAATATGATGTAGACTGTTTCCATACCTGTCGAGTAGCGTCACCAGTGATAAGATATCTCTGATTTGTTACACTCCAGAGAACTGCCTCCAGGGACTAGCTTGCTCTTGTCTCTCTGTCAAACTACTGAAACTAGGAAAACTAAACCATGTTTGAATTCCAATCTGTATTACTGCACACATGTGGAGGCCACAACTTCAAAATATATAGGTGCACTTTACAACAGTAGTTGAAACATCATTGAAAGCAGTGTCAAATCAACAAAGATCAGGGCCAAATAATATACAAGCCCACATCACTGGAGTTTCTCATATAAATCTTCTTAAAATCTTCTTAGTTGTCATTTTTCCATTTCTTTTCAATTGTTGCTTGACTAGTCAGTATATTTTGTTTTTCAAAACACCTTAAATACATATACACTTCCCAAAAAGTCCTTTTCCTCAAGCCTGTAAGCAGCAATTTAACATATTACATGTACATCCCTCTACTTTTTCCAGTTCTTAAGATTTGTTTTCAGCCATCTACAGATGCAAGCCTGCAAAACAAGGAGTGTTGATCTGGGGTTATGTTTAAACAATCCCACCTGTTTTTTCAGCCAAGCAATCTCTTCAATCTGCCTTGAGTAGAAGCACAACTTAATTGGTTGAAAAGAGTCGTGTTGGTTGGGAGTATTCATTTTGTTGGTAGCGATTGGGCTGCTACCATGTCCTAGTCGTTCATGAACCAGTGATGCAAAGTTAGTACCAAAGGAGCCTCTGATGCCAAGGAAATAGTGTTCTCTCTCGGTCCAACTTAAGGCTAATACAGGAGATCACAGTCTCTGCAGAAAACATTCCCAAATTATAAACAGTATTAACTATAACCTCCAAGAGAGCATGTGAAATCATAATAAAATCAGAGGATTTGGGGGACCATTTTAACCTTTATAGCTCCCCATATACATGTCACCCGGTATTTGGGCAAAATAAAATGTATTCACCAAGCATGATCCTTAGATAGACATAATGAAGTCACACTTTGTTTACACGAGCTATATTATAAGACAGTAAGGTGTGGTAGGTCTTAATGTACTAGGTCTACAGGACATGAGGCAATGAGTTCACAGGAGACTCAATCAGTGAATCCAACCTTTGGGATGACCAATAACAAAGAATCATTCACGTTTTAGGATACAGCAAGACATCACAGTGCAATCACCTCTTAATGGCCATCTTCAAGAAATGCTAAGAAGCCGATCGTCCTGTAAGCAACGTTACTCACCAGTGGCTTGTGTTCTGGCTGAAATGGATGCACAAAACAGTCTTTAAAAACATGCAAAATAAAAAATGGCAAGAAAAATATGAGAGGAGGCGCCTATTTGCCAATTCCCAAAGGGCTGTGAAGGATCGGAAAGATGGAGAAAGCTGATTGAGAATTTGTAATTCACGTATGTGCACCCAGCACTGCAGGTGTATCAATCTAGTTATACATGGCATTTTACGGGGTGGTGCATTACAGGGGTAGCCATAATCCAGTCCCGCCTCCTGCGATACGGCTTCAAATTTTGATCAAAAGAAGCAGCGGTGGAGAGCCGTAGCCAATGTTCAATACTTGTGCATGCTGTATTCTCACATGGAGACGCCGCACCGTGTGTTGCCGACATAGAGTGCAACATAAACAGTTGAAAACATTTCATGTAGGGGTTTAACTGAAGATATACACGTACCCTACATATATATTTGCAATGGATGTTTGTAATGACACACATGATAAAGCCAAAAGTGCAAATGTTATTTAAAATAGATATTGAGCCTCTTCATACAACAGCGTCATTAGAATTGAGTATCATTCCATGACATAAATAAACTAAATTCTACAATATTCAAACATCAATTGAACTTTCGGTTGAGCAATGTGTTGCTGTGACAGAGCAAAATCACAGTGCACCTGATTTTTAAGCTCTTGAATCTGGCTTTAATAACTTTTGCAAGCTAATGACCATCAGGATGACGTTTAGTTCAACGCTGGCTTCATATTTATGTGTTTCACATTCTTGTGGAAACCCCTATTGCAAGAATATCATGATTTGTTTTGCACAAAGACGGGAATAAACAAATTTTCACTGCTTGAAAAAGACTACTGCATATTTGACTACATCAGATCTATCACTCACAAAACAATCCAGCCAATGTCTCATTTCCATCACAAAAGCTAACTAGCATTCCAGTCTACAACCATGAACAATAAGTAAAACTAATTTGAGGAAGGAAACATACATGTACATGGTAAGTGCTGCCACAATAACCTTCGTATCTGAATGAGAATGACTGAGAGAGAGGGGGAGAGACAACGGAATAACAGACAGATGAATAACAGATAGATGACAAACATACCGACAGCACATAGACAGATGAACAAGAAAAATGAGGACAGTTATCTTGGAAACTAGACCTTTCCCCATTGTATTTTCAGTACAAAAAGATTTTACGGTAATAACCAAAATCATTTTGGCAAAGAAAAATCTTTGAAAATAATCAAATTGTATTTAGAAATGATTAGCACAACCTCCAATTTTAAAATTTGCATCATGCAATCAGTAGAGATCTCCATGCATGGTTCCATGCAACACAGACTTTAAGTATGAGGCCTACTTTCTACCCCATTTTTACCAGGTTCACTGAAATATGTAGAAATTACAGATTGTATAATGTATTTATATAATTCTGAACCTCAGTGGATAGGTCTAGTTAGTTTTAAAGACTTTGACTTCCTGACAAATTCTCGTGGGGTGTAAAGTAATGGTTGTCTCTTCATTTACCACATCAAATCATACTATCCTCCAGTTTGTTTAGACTACTCTTTGACTATCAAATTAGTAACTTTTGGCCCCACATACAGGCTGGCGATTTTCATTGGTTGAAAAATTTGTTGGCCAAAAGTCATGTTTCAGATTTACAACACACCAGTACATAGACCCCTATTACTCCCCTAGGCCTATTTTTTTATTTTATTAACATTTACTGTTGGGCTGTTATCAGAAGTAGGCTAGGCCTACAGTGTTTATATAGCGTGAGCTGTTTCCAGACCTACTGAGTACAATAAAGTGTCAAAATACATCTCAGATGTGCAACAATCCAGAAAACGGTCTCACAGGAGTGTTCTTCGTCTCTCCATTATTGCTTCAAAGTTAAGAAACCAAAGGAACCTCTTTAAAATCCCAGCCTGCATGCCTAACAGTCACTGTGGGGCCGCCATGTTTAAATGCAGGGTGCACTTTACCACAGCAAAAGCAGTGTAAAATCAACAAAGCCAAGCCAAACTTGTGGAGTTTGTAATACAGAAATCTCGTTATCATCTTTCCCGTCTTTTCTCCATTTATTTTCAATTGTTGGATGGTAAGCCAGTCCTCAGTTCTCACCTTTAAATTCACCTCCTGTCAAGTCCCGTTTGCACGAACCCCCCAACTTGCCCACACATGCGTTCTTGTGCGTAGGCATTGTAATGCTAATGCTCGCGCCACCGTGGAAAACTGGTCGTCGATCAACTTGTGCACATATTGAGCAGGGTACCAAACAGGGGATTAAAACAGCGCTGGTGATTGGCGCGCTTGAAATAGACCCTGTAAGTGTGCACAAGTACGACGAAGAGCTGAAGATAATGCATTTATTATTTTTTTCGTAATGTAAATCAAAAAAATGGCCACTATTGCAAAGAGAAAAAAAAAGGCATTTCCCAAAACTGTATGCGAGCAATTTGGCATCAATATAAAAAACCATGTATTTCCTACCCCCAAAAGCCTGGACAAACGCGACCATCTGAGGCTTGGGCTTTCAGAGCTACGGCTGGGTCTATTGTCTACGCGTCTCCACGCATTTCCAATGGAGCGAAGACCTAGACCTAGCTCTTGACAAGAGATTCGGATGCAGCCGTAGTTTACATCTTGACCGCAACACACACCATGACGTCAAACTACAGTCAGTCGTAGACAAGATGCTATACGAGACGTTATCTACCAAAAAGTCATCAAATTTACGTCCGAAATTCTGGGGATTCCAGCTAATTATACCTTTTTCAGGTTGCAATATAATGCCTCCTGAAGCGAAACCGATACTGGAATTGATGCATTTTGTTTATGGTCAGCTTTCTTGACACGGACTGCATGAATATGAGCAAACGATGGGCAACATAGAGCGGTACTTATTATTTTATTATTTCGTGGGAACGAGATGATTTTGAGGGAACGAAACGATAATTCGAGGGAACAGAATTAAAAAAAAATCTTCATTGTGCCTGTCCCCTTAGGGCTCCTTAGGTACTCGTAGAGAGGGACATCGAATGCAACTGTGCGTTTTTGCAAGTTGGGTCACACTCACTGTCCGACAGTAAATGCCCCCCCCCCCAAAAAAAAAATCAAAATACATGTACATAAAAAGTAGGGCGGAAATAAAGGCGCCCCGCGGTTCCAAGGAACAGGGTAGCCTTTCCACGGTTTTGTGTGTGTGGGGGGGTGTCGGATCAGGTCGACATTCAAGACAATGACCAGAAGCGGTTTTCTTTTGAATAAGGGTATTGCTTTTCTGATTTTTTTTAGCTGTTTTGGCAACAGCCTGAACAACTCTATCTTTTTTGATTATTTTTTTTCATTTCCTTTTTGGCTTTTTGGCAAGTTGCGAAAAAGGCATTCTTTTGGTTCTTTTTTTTTAGCTGTTTCGGCAACAGCCCGAACAGCTCTTGCTTTTCTGATGATTTTTAGCTGTTTCAGCAACTTTGCAGAAACAGGTATTGTTTTTCTGATTATTTTGTTTTAGCTGCTTCGGCAACTTTGCCGAAACAAATATTGTTTTTCTGATTTTTTTTTTCTTTTTCAACTCATTTCCTTTCACCAGTCGACTTTGGCAGTTTACTAAATCTGATCGACTTAAAACTTGGCAGACCTTTGGACCATTATCCAAGGACGGTCCTAGAAAAAATTCACAGTGATAACCTAAGTAGTTTATTTACTATTGATGTTTCTAATAATTAATTTTTCCCCATAGACTTTGTACACAGATCGCACGCAGTTTTCGGACTGTCCTATATCAGGCTATGAGGGCGCTATTGCAGAATTACGGCTACACCTGCTTGGGCTTTCAATTTTCAACAAACTGTCCTATATTTAACCATGGATGGCGTTGTTGCGCATTATGCTGGACACATTTTGTCCAGCATAATGCGTGAGCAGTCCTCAACTTTGACCGAGAATTACTACCAGAACGAAAAAGAAATCAGACTAAAGTTTCCCTTCCGTTCGATCGCAAATATACCCAAGTGTGCAAATATTAAATAATATTTCATAAGTTTTTTCCAGTTTAGACAAACATCACGTGACATGAAATTAAAGGAGCAGTTTTCCTGCACACGTGTTTCTAGGCCATTGATTTTGTACACGTTTTCGAGCCAAATTTTGGTAACTTTGCAATGTTTGATCGTTCCAAAGTGATACCCAACGAAGACCCTGATGCAAGATTTATTGCAAAGGGATGATGTCATGATGACTTCATCACCTTATTTTATATTCATTTTTGAACATTAAATTTTTCCCCATAAATTTTTGTACACGTTTTTTCTACTTAACACAAGTGAACAAGTAGTCTTTAACTTCGGCGCAAAATTACTATAAGAACGAAGGAGAAATCGGGTACTTTACGCTCTGTTATTTGATTTGAAATATGCCTAACAGTCTGAATATGAAGTAATATTTCATTACAGGTGTTCAGTTGAAGTGCAAATCACGTGACATGAACTTAAAGGAGCAGTGTTTCCGCAAATGAGTTTTTTGCCCTAGACTTTGTACACGTTTTCAAGGCACAATTTTAAATTTTTCCCCAACTACCGCAAATATGGATATGAAACTTATATGTATGGATAAGGAAACATGTAACCTTTCAGATGACACCAAGATTGCGAGATTTAGATAATTCTCTGACCTTTTAGGCTCGATTATAAAGCTTTCTCTGCGTGGGATGAGGACCAGTATAGCGCAGACGAAGCCAGAATTCCGCAAAAATATCAAACAGTAGACAAGAACTCGCACTTTCTTTGGCAGATATTTCCCTAACTACTTCAACTATAGATATGAAACTTATATGAATGGATAGGGAAACATGTAACCTTTCAGATGACACCAAGATTGCCAGATTTAGATAATTCTCAGACCTTTTATGCTCGATTATATGAAGCAGTCTCTGCGTGGGATAAGGACCAGTATAGCGCAGACGAAGCCAGAATTCCGCAAAAATATCAGGCAAGTGGACACGAACTTGCATTTCCTTTGGACGATATTTCCCTAACTACTGCAAATATGGATATGAAACTTATATGAATGGACAGGAAAAAAGGGACCTTTCAGATGACACCAAGAATGGAAGATTTAGATAATGCTCAGGCCTTTTATGCTCTATTATATGAAGCGTTCTCTGCGCAGGATATGGACCAGTATAGCGCAGACGAAGCCAGAATTCCGCAAAAAAGGGAGGCAGTTGGAAAAGAACTTGCATTTCCTTAGGACGATATTTCCCTAACTGCCGCAAATATGGGTATGAAACTAATATGAATGGGCAGGAAACCATGTGGCCTTTCAGAAGACACCAAGATTGCCAGATTTAAATAATTCTCAGACCTTTTATGCTCGATTACATGAAGCATTCTCTGCGTGGGATAAGGACCGGTATATTGTAGACGAAGCCAGAATTCCGCAAAAAAGGGAGGCAGTTGGAAAAGAACTTGCACTTCCTTTGGCAGCTATTTCCCTAACTACTGCAAATGTGGATATGAAACTTATATGAATGGATAGAGAACCATGTGGCCTTTCAGATGACATCAGGATTGGCATATTTAGATAATTCTCAGACCTTTTATGCTCAATTATTTGAAGCAGTCTCTGCAAGGGATGAGGACCGGTATGGCGCAGACGAAGCCAGAATTCCGCAAAAATATCAGGCAATTGGACAAGAACTTGCACTTCCTTTGGCAGATATTTCCCTAACTACTGCAAATATGGATATGAAACTTATACAAATGGCCGGGTAAACATGTGGCCTTTCAGATGACACCAAGATTGCCAGGTTTAGATAATACTCGGACCTTTTATGCTCGATTATAATGAAGCAGTCTCTACGTGGGATATGGACCGGTATAGCGCAGACGAAGCCAGAATTCCGCAAAAAAGGAGGCAGTTGGAAAAGAACCCGAACTTTCCTTTGGCAGCTATTCGCCAACTACTGCAAATATGGATAGGACATTAATATGAATGGATAGAGGAACATATTGCCTTTAAGATGACACCAAGATTGCCAGATTTAGATAATTTTTCTGACTTTTTAGGCTCGATTATATAAAGCATTTTCTGCGCAGGATAAAGACCGGTATGGTGCAGACGAAGCCAGAATTCCGCATAAAAGGAGGCAGTTGGAAAAAAAACTCGCACTTCCTTTGGCAGCTATTTGCCAACTACTGCAAATATGGATAGGAAATTAATATGAATGATAGAGGAACATATTGCCTTTCAGAAGACACCAAGATTGCCAGATTTAGATAATTATCTGGCATTTTTACTCGATTTTAGGAAGCATTCTCTGCGCGGGATAAGGACCGGTATAGCTTAGAGGAAGCCAGAATTCCGAAAAAATATCAGGCAAGTGGACACGAATTTGCACTTCCTTTGGCAGATATTTCACTAACTACTGCAAATATGGATAAGAAACTTATACAAATGGACAGGGAAACATGTGGCCTTTCAGATGATACCAAGATTGCCAGGTTTAGATAATTCTCGGACCTTTTATACTCAATTATAGGAAACCTTCTCTGAGCGGGATAAGGACCGGTATAGCGTAGACGAAGCCAGAATTCCGCAAAGATATTAATCAGTCAGACAAGAACTTGCACTTCCTTTGGCAGATATTTTCCTAACTTCTGCAAATATGGATATGAAACTTATATGAATGGACGAGGAAACATGTGCGCTTTCAGATCACACCAAGATTGCCAGATTTAGATAATTCTCAGACCTTTTATGATCGATTATAGGAAGCAGTACCTGCGTGGCATAAGGACCAGTATAGCGCAGACGAAGCCAGAATTCTGCAAAAAAGGAGGCAGTTGGACACGAACTTGCATTTCCTTTGGCAGCTATTTGCCAACTACTGCAAATATGGATAGGAAATTAATATGAATGGATAGAGGAACATATCGCCTTTCAGATGACACCAAGATTGCCAGATTTAGATAATTCTCTGACCTTTTAGGCTTGATCATATAAAGCATTCTCTGCACAGGATAAAGACCGGTATGGTGCAGACGAAGCCAGAATTCCGCAAAAAAATCAGGCAAGTGGACATGAATTTGCAATTCCTTTTGACGATATTTCCCTAACTACTGCAAATATGGATATGAAACTTATATGAATGGATAGAGAACCATGTGGCCTTTCAGATCACACAAAGATTGCCAGATTTAGATAATTCTCTGACCTTTTAGGCTCGATTATATGAAGCAGTATCTGCATGGGATAAGGACCGGTTTGCGCAGACGAAGCCAGAATTCCGCAAAAATATCAAACAGTCAGACAAGAACACGCACTTCCTTTGGCAGATATTTCCCTAACTACTGCAAATATGGATATGAAACTTATACAAATGGACAGGGAAACATGTGCGCTTTCAGATCACACCACCATTGCCAGGTTTAGATAATACTCGGACCTTTTATGCTCGATTATAGGAAGCCTTCTCTGCGCGGGATAAGGACCAGTATAGCGTAGACAAAGCCAGAATTCCGCAAAAATATCAAACAGTCAGACAAGAAATCGCTTTTTCTTTGGCAGATATTTCCCTAACTACTGCAAATATGGATATGAAACTTATATGAATGGATAGGGAACATGTAACCTTTCAGATCACACCAAGATTGCCAGATTTAGATAATTCTCAGACCTTTTATGATCGATTATATGAAGCAGTCTCTGCGTTGGATATGGACCGGTATAGCGCAGACGAAGCCAGAATTCTGCAAAAAAGGAGGCAGTTGGACACGAACTTGCATTTCCTTTGGCAGCTATTTGCTAACTACTGCAAATAAGGTTAGGAAACTTATATGAATGGATAGAGGAACATATTGCCTTTCAGATGACACCAAGATTGCCAGATTTAGATAATTTGCTGACCTTTTAGGCTCGATTATATAAAGCATTCTCTGCGCAGGATAAAGACCGGTATGGTGCAGACGAAGCCAGACTTCCGCAAAAATATCAGGCAAGTGGACACGAACTTGCAATTCCTTTTGACGGTATTTCCCTAACTACTGCAAATATGGATATGAAACTTATATGAATGGACAGGGAAACATGTGCGCTTTCAGATGACACCAAGATTGCCAGATTTAGATAATTCTCAGACCTTTTATGCTCGATTATATGAAGCAGTATCTGCGTGGGATAAGGACCGGTATAGCGCAGACAAAGCCAGAATTCCGCAAAAATATCAAACAGTCAGACAAGAACTTGAACTTCCTTTGGCAGATATTTCCCTAACTACTGCAAATATGGATATGAAACTTATACAAATGGACAGGGAAACATGTGGCCTTTCAGATGACACCAAGATTGCCAGGTTTAGATAATACTCGGACCTTTTATGCTCGATTATAGGAAGCCTTCTCTGCGCGGGATAAGGACCAGTATAGCGTAGACGAAGCCAGAATTCCGCAAAAATATCAAACAGTCAGACAAGAAATCGCACTTCCTTTTGCATGTATTTCCCTAAGTACTACAAATATGGAAATCAATTTTATATAAATGGATAGGGGAACATGTGGCCTTTCAGATGACTTCACGTTTGCCAGATTTAGATAATTCTCAGACCTTTTATGCTCGATTATATGAAACATTCTCTGCGTGGGATAAGGACCGGTATATCGCACACGAAGCCAGAATTCCGAAACAAAAAAGGAGGCCGTTGGAAAAGATTTCGCACTTCCTTTGGCAGCTATTTCCCTAACTACTGCAAATATGGATAAGAAACGTATACAAATAGATAGAGGAACATGTGGCCTTTCAGATGACACCAAGACTGCCAGATTTAGATACTTCTCAGACGTTTTATGCTCGATTATATGAAGGATTCCCTGCGTGGGATTAGGACCAGTATAGCGTAGACGAAGCCAGAATTCCGCAAAAAAGGAGGCAGTTCGAAAAGACCTCGAACTTAGTTTGGCAGATATTTCCCTAACTACTGCAAACATGGATACGAAACTTATATGAATGGATAGAGGAACAAATGGCCTTTAAGATGACACAAAGATTGCCAGATTTAGATAATTGGCAGACCTTTTACGCTCGAATATATGAAGCAATACTTGTGCAGGAAAAGGACCGGTATAGCGCAGACGAAGCAAGGATTCCGCAAAAATATCAGGCAATTAAACACGAACTTGCATTTCCTTTGGAAGATATTTCCCTAACTACTGCAAATATGGATATGAAATTAATATGAATTGATAGAGGAACATATCGCCTTTCAGATGACACCCAGATTGCCAGATTTAGATAATTCTCAGACCTTTTATACTCAATTATATGAAGCATGCACTGTGCGAGTAAAGGACCCGAAATAGCGCAAAGTCAGAATTACGAAAAAATATCAAGCAGTCATACAAGAACTGGCACTTCCTTTTGCATGTATTTCCCTAAGTACTACAAATATGGAAATCAATTTTATATAAATGGATAGGGGAACATGTGGCCTTTCAGATGACTTCACGTTTGCCAGATTTAGATAATTCTCAGACCTTTTATGCTCGATTATATGAAGCATTCTCTGCGTGGGATAAGGACCGGTATATCGCACACGAAGCCAGAATTCCGCAACAAAAAAGGAGGCCGTTGGAAAAGATTTCGCACTTCCTTTGGCAGCTATTTCCCTAAGTACTGCAAATATGGATATGAAACTTATACAAATAGATAGACGAACATGTGGCCTTTCAGATGACACCAAGAGTGCCAGATTTAAATACTTCTCAGACGTTTTATGCTCGATTATATGAAGCATTCCCTGCGTGGGATTAGGACCAGTATAGCGCAGACGAAGCCAGAATTCCGCAAAAAAGGAGGCAGTTGGAAAAGAACTCGCACTTCCTTTGGCAGCTATTTCCCTAACTACTCCAAATATGGATATGAAATTCACATGAATTGATAGAGGAACATATCGCCTTTCAGATGACACCAAGATTGAGAGATTTAGATAATTCTTAGACTTTTTATGCTAGATTAGACGAAGCCAGAATTCCGCAAAAATATCAAACAGTCAGACAAGAACTTGCACTTCCTTTGGCAGATATTTCCCTAACTACTGCAAATATGGATATGAAACTTATATGAATGGATAGGGAAACATGTAACCTTTCAGATCACACCAAGATTGCCAGATTTAGATAATTCTCAGACCTTTTATGATCGATTATATGAAGCAGTCTCTGCGCGGGATAAGGACCGGTATAGCGTAAACGAAGCCAGAATTTCGCAAAAATATCAGGCAAGTGGACACAAAGTTGCATTTCTTTTGGAAGATATTTCCCTAACTACTGCAAATATGGATATGAAACTTTTATGAATGGACAGGGAAACATGTTGCCTTTCAGATGACACCAAGATTGCCAGGTTTAGATAATTCTCGGACCTTTTATGCTCGATTATAGGAAACCTTCTCTGAGCGGGATAAGGACCGGTATAGCGTAGACGAAGCCAGAATTCCGCAAAAATATCAAACAGTCAGACAAGAACTTGCACTTCCTTTGGCAGATATTTCCCTAACTACTGCAAATATGGATATGAAACTTATACAAATGGACAGGAAAACATGTGGCCTTTCAGATGACACCAAGATTGCCAGGTTTAGATAATTCTCAGACCTTTTATGATCGATTATATGAAGCAGTCTCTGTGTGGGATATGGACCGGTATAGCGCAGACGAAACCAGAATTCCGCAAAAATATCAGGCAATAGAACACGAACTTGCATTTCCTTTGGAAGATATTTCCCTAACTACTGCAAACATGGATATGAAACTTATATGAATGGATAGGGAAACATGTACCCTTTCAGATGACACCAAGATTGCCAGATTTAGATAATTCTCAGACCTTTTATGCTCGATTATATGAAGCAGTCTCTGAGTGCAATATGGACTAGTATAGCGCAGACGAAGCCAGAATTCCGCAAAAAAAGGAGGCAGTTGAAAAAGAACTCGCACTTCCTTTGGCAGCTATTTCCCTAACTACTCCAAATACGGATATGAAATTAATATGAATTGATAGAGGAACATATCGCCTTTCAGATGACACCAAGATTGCCAGATTTAGATAACTCTTAGACTTTTTATGCTCGATTATATGAAGCATTCTCTGCGCGGGATAAGGACCGGTATAGCGTAGACGAAGCCAGAATTCCGCAAAAATATCAGGCAAGTGGACACGAATTTGCATTTCTTTTGGAAGATATTTCCCTAACTACTGCAAATATGGATATGAAACTTATATGAATGGACAGGGAAACATGTGGCCTTTCAGATGACACCAAGATTGCCAGGTTTAGATAATTCTCAGACCTTTTATGATCGATTATATGAAGCAGTCTCTGCGTGGGATATGGACCGGTATAGCGCAGACGAAACCAGAATTCCGCAAAAATATCAGGCAATAGAACACGAACTTGCATTTCCTTTGGAAGATATTTCCCTAACTACTGCAAACATGGATATGAAACTTATATGAATGGATAGGGAAACATGTACCCTTTCAGATGACACCAAGATTGCCAGATTTAGATAATTCTCAGACCTTTTATGCTCGATTATATGAAGCAGTCTCTGAGTGCAATATGGACTAGTATAGCGCAGACGAAGCCAGAATTCCGCAAAAAAAAGGAGGCAGTTGAAAAAGAACTCGCACTTCCGTTGGCAGCTATTTGCCAACTACTCCAAATACGGATATGAAATTAATATGAATCGATAGAGGAACATATCGCCTTTCAGATCACACCAAGATTGCCAGATTTAGATAATTCTCAGACTTTTTATGCCCAATTATATGAAGCAGTATCTGCGCGTGATAAGGACCAGTATAGCGCAGACGAAGCAAGAATTCCGCAAAAAAAGGAGGCAGTTCGAAAAGACCTCGAACTTAGTTTGGCAGATATTTCCCTAACTACTGCAAACATGGACACAAAACTTATATAAATGGATAGAGGAACAAATGGCTTTGAAGATGACACAAAGATTGCCAGATTTAGATAATTTGCAGATTTTTTATGCTCGAATATATGAAGCAATCCTTGTGCAGGAAAAGGACCGGTATAGCGCAGACGAAGCAAGGATTTCGCAAAAATATCAGGCAATTGGACAAGAACTTGCATTTCCTTTGGCAGCTATTTCCCTAACTACTGCAAATATGGATATGAAACTTATATGAATGGATGGAGGAACATGTGGCCTTTCAGATGACACCAAGATTGCCAGATTTAGATAATTCTCAGACGTTTTATGCTCGATTATATGAAGCATTATCTGCGCAGGATCAGGACCGGTATGGCGCAGACGAAGCCACAATTCCGCAAAAATATTAGGCAATTAGACACGAACTTGCATTTTCCTTTGGCAGCTATTTCCCTAACTACTGCAAATATGGATATAAAACTTATATGAATGGACAGGGAAACATGTGGCCTTTCAGATGACACCAAGATTGCCAGATTTAGATAATTTGCAGACCTTTTATGCTGGGAAATATGAAGCATTCTCTGGGCGAGAACAGTACCCGGCGCAGCGCAAAGTCAGAATTTCGCAAAAATATAAAGCAGTCAGAAATAACTCGCACTTCCTTTTGCAGATATATCCCTAACTACTGTAAATCTTGACATAAAACTTTCATGAATCTATAGAGGAAGATGTGCCCTTTGAGGTGACACAAAGATTGCCAGATTTTGATTATTTTAAGGTCTTTTATGCTCGAATACATGAAGCAATGTCTGTGCGATTACAGGACCCGGTATACCGCAAAGTCAGAATTACGCAAAAATATAAGGGTAATGTATAGAACAACCCATGTACAGGGTGTCTATATTCCCTTGCAAATGAACAGGAGTCCCTATAATGACAGTAATATACGGAGTGATGCATTTATTTACAATAACATTCTAACACACTGGAATCCCTGTAGTGAGGGTAATCTATGGAGTCACCATGTTGACAGTAAACTATGGAGTGATGCATTTAGCGTCATTCTCATCTTTAAAAATTTGGGACCCCATAATGACGGTATTCTATGTAGTGATGCAGGTATCTTTATGAACATCCTGATAAATTTGTGACCCATATGACGTTAATTTTCGGAGTAATGTATGTATCTATACTTCCTCGCTTATAAAGTGGAGTCCATATAATAATGGTTATCTATGGAGTGATGCAGTTATTTTCATGAAAATGCTAATAAATTTGGGACACCATGATAACGGTAATCTATAGAGTGATGCACTTATCTTCCTTCTCATCCTTATAAATTAGGGACCCAATAATGACAGTAATCCTTCCAGCAATGTGTGTATCTATATTCCTTTGCTTATGAACTGGAGTGCCTATAATGACTGTAATCCATGGAGTCTCGATAATGATTGTAGTCTATGGAGTGATGCAGGTATCTTCATTCTCATCTTATAAATCTGGACCCCATATAATGACGGTAATCTACGGAGCAATGTATGTATCTATACTCCCTTGCTTATAGACTGGAGTACCTATAATGACGGTAATCTGTGGAGTCCCCATTTGGACGGTAACATATGGAGTGATGTATGTATCTACATTTACATTTACACTGGAGTCCCTATAATGACGGTAATCTGTGGAATCTCCATATTGACGGTAATATATGGAGCGATGTATATGGATCTACTTTTACATGACTATAGTACACTGGAGTCCGTATAATGACGGCAATCTGTGGAGTCCCCATATTGACTGTAATATATGGAGTGATGTATGTATTCTACATTCTCATGGTGATACAATGTTGTCCCCATAATGACGGTCATGTACAGGGTGTCCCAGAAAAAAACTTAACCCTGAAGAAAGGGGTTAATGCCCACACCATGAGATATTACTATAATGTAAAAGGATCTCCGAAAAGTAGAAGCAGTATTCTTTCTATTAAACGATACCTTGGTGGGTATCCCTCCTGTCATGCATGACTGAGCACCATAATGACGGCAAACTATGGAGTCCGTATATTGACGGTGATCTATGGAGTCCGTATATTGACGGTGATCTATGGAGTTATGTATGTATCTACATTCTCATGCTGGTACTCTGTTGTACCCATATTGACGGTAGTCTATTGACTGATGTACATATAATTTATGGACTAATTTATGTATGTACATTCCCATGCTGATACACTGATGTCCTCATATTGACGGCAATCTATGGAATTATGAAGGTATCTTCATACTGATAGTAATCTAATCTAGCTAATACACTAGAGATCATATAATAACGGTAATCTATGGAGTACAAATACTGACGATGATCTATGAGAGAGATGTATGTATATACATTCTCATGCTGACTTTTGTCCCCATATTGATGGTAATCTATAGAGTCTTGCAGGTATCTTCTGTCTCATCCTTATAAATTTCGGACCCCATAATACTTAAGTTAAGGGTAGGGCATCAAAAAGACACCGTATGTTTCTAACTCAATCGCATAATTTCTAAGTACCTGCACAATTTGAGTCTTGGACTATTGACGAATTGATTTCTTGGAAAAATTTAGATTTGTTGAGCTTCGGTTATGTTGAAATTCTTAGGGGAATATATCAAAATGCAGCAAATGGGCCAGGGGGAAATATGTACAACTTTGTTTTTCAAGCTAGGGCTATAAAAGGACTCCATATCTGTATAACTAAATCGCGAAATTTCCTAATACCCCCACAATTTGTGTATTGGACTACTGAGGAACTGATTTCTTGAAAACTTTAGATTTGTTGAGCTTCAGTTATGTTTGAATTCATAATGGAATACATCGTATTGCAGCAAATGAGAAAGGGAGAAATATGTACGATTTTTTTAAAGTTAAGGATAGGGCTATAAAAGACTCCATATCTGTCTAACTGAATCACCATATTTCAAAATACTTGTGCGATTTAAGTTTTAGATATTTCGGGAGCTGCAGTTATGTTGGAATTCTTAGGAAATGTCGCTAAGCAGCAATTGAGATATGAAATCGTACATATGAAATATGTACGATTTTCTTTTTAAAGTGACGGGTAGGACTACAAAAAGACTCAATATCTCTCTAACTAAATCGCCAAATTTCTAAATCCTGCACGATTCTAGTCTTGGACATTTGCAGAATTTCTGTCTTGAAAAATTTAGAGTTTTGGAGCTTTAGTTATGTTGGAATTCATTGGGGAAAGCCTCGTAATGCACCAAATGTGGTAGGGTCAAAATGATATGTGCAAAAAGTTGAGGGTAGGGCTTCAAAAAGACTCTATAGTAAATAGCTAAATTTCTAAATACCTGCACGATTTCAGTCTTGGACTATTCAGGAATTGATTTCTTGAATTTGTTAGAGTTTTCGAGCTTACGTTATATGTTGCAATTCAGACGAGAAAACATTAAAATAAAGAAAATGCGGTAGGGTCAAATATGTACGAATTTTAAAAGTTAAGGATAAGGCGACTCAATAAAAGTCTAACTTAATAGCCAGATTTCTAAATATCAGCACAGTTTGAGTCTTGGAATATTGAGGAATGGATTTCTTCAAAAATCTAGATTTTGGAGCTTTAGTTAGGTTGGAACTCAGACGGAAAAACATCGGAAAGAAAGGCATAAAACAGGCTTAAATATATACGAATTTCTAAAGTTAAGGCGGACGAAACAAAAGACTCAGTATCTGTCTAAATGAATAGCTAAATGTGTAAATACCTGCACTATTTGAGTCTTGGACTAATCAGGTTGTGATTCCTTGATAAGGTTAGATTTTTGGAGCTTTACTTATGAATATTCAGACGGGAATACATCGGAATGCAGCGAATGCGTTAGGTTAAAATATGTACGAATTTCCAAAGTTAAAAGAAGGGCTAAGAAAATACTCAATACCAGTGCAACTAAACAGCCAAATTTCAAACTATCTCTATCTAAACTTGACTCTTGGACTATTGAGGAATTGATTTATTCAAAAAGTTTGATCCATGCACCTTTAGTTATGTTGGAATTCAGACTGGAATAAACATGGGTGTGCAGCAAATGAGATAGGTGAACAAATTTCAGAATTAAAGGGTCATATAGCAAAATGACAAAATATCCAAATACCTCAATCACCAAATTCAGAATAACTGCAAGATTTGAAACCTGGACTACTTACGATTTTAGATCTTGAAATAGTTAGATGTTAGGAGCTTTAAATATGTGAAATTGAGAAGGATTTCAATGCAGCAAATAAGATGAGTGGAATATGTACAAAGTTGAGAATATAAGGGTAGAGCAGCAAAATGAATAAATACCTAAATAATTAAATGACCTAAAATTAAAAGTCCTAAATAATAGCACAATGGAACAAATTGAACCAAAAGAGGTGAACAACAAAAAAACAAGCAGTGGAATGTAAACTTTTTCCTAACTTCATTTCATTTTCCTGAAACTTTGAATACGTCAACGAATGGAGAACAAGTGCCATTTCAGTAGCTGTCAAGAACGCCATATTTGGACAATTTTCAAACCTTATACTGAAACATATGGAGCCATTTATGCACGGAAACACGAACGGTAAAGTAAAAAGCAATGGGACAAAAAATCTTGCCTACCTTTGCTAATATTTCCCTATCTAGAACAGCAGGATAATGAAAATTTCTTCAATAGAGAGTGGAACTTATTCTCTGTCAGGCAGTACTAGAAAAGAGAATTGAGCAAAAGTTACAAGCAGTAGGACAAGGTTTGCCTTTTTCGCCAACATTTTCCTAACATGGACATGAAACGTGCTCTTTTACACGGTACTGGAATTGCCAGATTTAGACAATTTTTAGACGTTCTTTGGTCGAACATATGGAGCTGTATTTGCGCGGGATGAGGATTGGTAATGTGAGGACAAATGCAGAAATTCACAAAAACAGCAAGCAGTCTGAGAAAAATTCGTCCTCTTTCTCCCATATTTCCCTAAACACACCAAGGATGGATATGAAACGTATCAATTATTAGAACATGCGCCCTATCGGATAGTGGCAGGATTGCTAGATTTGGACAATCTTCACACCTGTTAAGTTCGAATACATAGAGCCATCTTTGTGTGGGAAGAGGACTGCTAAAGTGTGGAGAAAGGGGAAAAGTCACGAATCTGGCAAGCAGTTACAAATCCCTTGTCTTCTTTTTTCGTGTATTTCCTCAATAACTAGAAATATAAAACCTATGTCATCTGATGAAGGAAAGTGTGCCCTTTCATATGTCACCGAGACTGTTAGATTTGAAGCACTTTTAGACCTGTAATGCCTGGGTATAGGGAGCCATCTTCACTGGGGAAGATCGAGGACCGGTAAAATGTGGCAAAGGGAAATTGAACAAAAGTAGCAAGCATCAGGACCCTAATGCCCAAATATTGAGCCATGTGCGCAGGAAGAGGATCAGTAGAGTGTGCACAAAGGGAGAATTCCACCAAAATAACAAGCAGTGAGACATGAACTCTTGCCTTCTTCGATGGGTATTTCCCTTATAATAACAAATTTGGATCTGAAACTTCGACTAATGGACAGAGGAATATGTACTATTTCAGATGCCGCCATGAATGCCACATTTGGGCAAATGTCTGCACTTTTATGCTCGAATATAATGGAGCCATTCTCTGCTCAGGAAGAGGCAATGGTCCAGCCAGTGGACGCAAGGGTGGGGGCATGCCCCTGTCACAATTTTGTTCACTAAAAATACTTTTTAGGTATGTGAGAAAGAGAGTAATTGGTATATCAGCACCAATACCCTAAGACAACAACACCACGACATAAAAACAAGGATGCCTTGTTCAGCATATTATGAATATGAAACTTAAGTCAATGGATAAAGGAAAATGTGCCCTTTGATTGTCACCATGTTTACAACGTTTCAAGCATTCTGAAACTTTTGAGGCTAAAATATTGCGATCACACTGTGCGCTGAAGTGTCTCGGTAAAGTGAGAACAAAGAGCAGTGGGACAACTATAACCTTCTTTGGCAGGTATTTCCAAAGCTTCAGCTTAAATATGGACAGGAAAATTATCTAAATGGATAGAGAAATATTTACCGTCTCCGAAAATATCAAGGTTAGCCCATTTTGACTGTTTCAGAATATTTACTGTAAACTCGGCTATGGAGACATGTAGTGGCAGACGCAGACCGACTACCGTGTGTACAAAGCGAAAACGAACGAAATAGGGAGCATGTCTAAGGAAAACTCTGAACCCCATGTCTGTTCTGTTGCAAAATGGCATAAAATTTTCTTTTTGGATAATAAACATATAACCTTTCCAAAGACTCCAGGATCAGCCCATCTCTTGACAATTTAATATTGGATATACAGACAACGTGGCGTGTATTTGATTTGTGTAGCATGCAAAACCAAAAAAAATATGAAGCCTTTTTGTTTAATGTTTCCAAATATCCAAAGAAAATTTTCTCCAGGGGATAGTGAAATTAGCATCCTTGTCGAGTCACCCCAAGCTCGCCCATTTGGACCATTTGTCAACCTACTTAACCTCAGAGATGAAAAATCTTCGTCGAAAAGAGACCAAGTAACGTCTGTACAATGAGGGAAACAATTTCATTTATTCGGCATTTTCCAGGATAAAGAACACAGCAGCATTAAACAAAAACTCATAACACAAAATACACTGAAATCACAAACACAAACTTACAAATGCCCGGAGAGGCACAGTTAATCCAATAACTGTCACCCGTAAGACTTCATTTCTGAAGCTCCAGGTTTGACATAAACGTGCACACACATACATAATAAAGTAACTGCACAAGATTCAAGAAATGGCAAATAAATAAATATGACATACAAATATATTACAATAACAAAAATAAAATTAATTACAGAAACAAATCAATCAAACAATAAGTACCCCGAAAACAATAAAAGAAATTTATTGTGTAAAACCGAAAAAAAGACACCATGAAATAACACAGACAAAAGAAAACCATTGACACATCTGGCCCACATGGCAAATCCTAGGTATTCAAATCCCCCCATTTTGTGCTTCCTTGTACGAAACAACACAGTGACCCTCCCACAACTTGCCAGTCCCAGTGACCTTATTACAAGGGTACTCCACTGCAAATTCAATCAGTACTCTGTCAAGTTTCATATACTTTCAAATTCAAGTGGGTACTTGGTAAGTTGATCCCGTGTTGAAGGGTTATTTAAACCGCTTCAGTTCTCAAACGTTCAGGTACATGCAGGTCATCTCAAGAGCATGTAATTGGCAAAATGATGAAGGTTTTGAATTCGTGCCCTAAGGTTTGTCCAGCCTGGTCGTTTCAATATACCACCTGTTCACTAAGACTATTTCACGGTCAAAAGCTCTATGAAGACCTCTAACAACAATAGTAAGCAAAAGATGGATGCTTTTAAATTCACGTAAAGACAAATTCAATGTACATATGCAACCAATCCGTGTAATCCATTTTAAATCTTCTTCACTAGAGAATTATCCTGGTTGCTCAACGTTGAATTTTGTTCCATTTGTCAATGTATAAGGTTTCTGTTGTGAAGGTACCAGATAGGCTACTTGTATTCCAGAATAGTCAACACTAGAAACTTGCAAGATGAAAGCAAGACATACTAAGTCTGTTTGATTTGGTAGTGACATAACAAGATTTTCCCGAGACATTTTGTACTCATTATCAGCTTCAAACTGCATGTTAACTAAGGTACAATTCAGGTCCACTATTGTCTTTGACCATCCTAGTATAAGCAAAACTTTGGTTTCCTTAGTAATGTATTGAGATGCATTTTATTAGCATGACAACATCTTTGGAAGCCATGAATATCTTGAAGGTCATCAGACTGACATTATATTGGCCTATACACAAGAACACTGTTACCAAATAAAGTGCTAGCTGACACGATGTGATAAGGAAAGTCGTTGGTATACATAAGAACTGGATTGGGCTCAAGACACTTCCTTGAGGTACATCAGATGGTACAGAAAAAACATGCAAAGTAGCAACCTTTCAACAAAACCTTTTGTTGCCACCACAGCACAAACGGTCACTGCAACAGTTGCAAATTACCAGTTCTGTTATGCTGAGGAAATCAAAATCATGCTGTTGTTACTTTTATTGCCCCTAAAAGGCTCAGTGCTCTTATACAACAAATATTGCAGCCGGAATTTGCTCATGCTATTCCAGAACAGTCAAGATAGGAAACTGATGAGAGAGGTTGAGCATGTCACAGCATGGAGCGTATCACTGTTCAACCAGCAGCAGAAGACTAACAAGTAGAACAGATAGGCACAGTGCTAGAGTCCAAATCTTGGCCGTAATTGTGGTACTGAGTACTGGCGTAAACAAATCACAGACAAATGTTTAATTAGGATGACATGATCTAAGATTAAAGGCATCACATGAGTAATAAATTTTAAAAAACCAAGATTACCAACAAGCCAGTAAAATCACCTCAAAAGGATATTTTTTAAATGAGGAAATTTACATGATTAAAAAGAACGAGTAAAAAAAATTCTTTTTATAGCATGGCCTTCACTTTGCGGGATAATTTTCTTACGTTTGGAAATATGGAAATGAAACGTTCTCCTAAGATTTTTTTTCCTCTTTTTTGGGCTGTCATTTTGATCACATGTGTGGGGACCACTGTTTCCTTTGTTCTGGTTAATTTGTCTTGTTAACGATATGAGCATAAACGGAGGTAATAGTAGTTTATTTTACTTTTGCAGTCCCTGCTGACCCACATAACTGATATTTGTCTCGTTATGTATTCAGATTTTTATCCCTAATCCGTGCTACTGCTTATATTTACTTGTATTTGTGCTTTTGTTGTTTTTACATAATTTTTGTTTAATTTTGCTTTGTTTGTTCTTGTGATGGTCAAATAAATAAGGATAATTGAAGAGATGGTACCCATCACGATTAACCAAGGTAAACCTTTCGACCATTTGAAGACTATCATCATATACACAGGCCAAACTAACTACTAAAACAAATTGACTAACAAGTACAAGAGGGAAAGATTACTTGCAAACATAATGACTGACCCAAGCTTTGGCCTTCATTTGTGTATAGTTCTCTTAAATGTGGGAATATCAGAATGAAACATTCTTCAATGGATATGTTCAACAAAATGACAACAAGATCAGTTGATTTTCACCAACCCTACAGTCACAGCCAAAAGCTTAGTTTGGATTAGGCCTTATATAGAGCCAAATTTGCTGCAAAACCATCCAATTACAAGACCAACTTACAAATGGGAAACCAGGAAGCATAACTGCCCTGAGTATTCACCTTCATTAAATAAGACTTGACGCTCTACAAGGTGGAGACTAAAAACAGGGCTTGTGGTTACATCATGTGGATAGATCTCCCTTGGAAGAGGTATGGGTCTGATAAGAACTGTAGAGTGTGTGCTTGACGTTTCATCCATCATGCTCTCTTCATCCTCAAGAGTGGAGCCTAATAAGCCATGCTCCAGATTTTACAGAACAATTGTACATGTATACAAAATTATGTACAAATATTGTGTCAAAATCTGGAACATGCCTTTCATTGTTAGGCTCAAATCAGAACATGATATAAAGTGCTTACCGAGTGAGTTGGGTTGTCAGAAATGCCAGTTGCCAGTGACGTGTTAAACTCCAGAAAACTGTCTCCAAGGGACTTGGTCTTGTCTCTTCATCAATGCTACAGCTAATAAAACCACAGAGTCAAGTCAACAAAGATCAGAGCCGAATAACATACAAGTAGACATCACTGCGATGTCTTTATAGTCTTTTACTGTCATTTTCGTATTGACCTTTGTTTCAACTCTCTTCAATTGTTGGTTGATCAGCAAAAAAAACTCCTGAAAAGTCATAATTCTAAAGCTTCGAAGCATCCATTTTAAACTGACACCCCTTCTACTTTCTTGGGCTTTTTTAACAGCCCCAAAAAGAAGAAAATGTAGACAGTCCAAAATCGTCTGATTCAATAGGATTTTGCGTACACCGAAGGGGGTCGGGCCAAACACTCTCTGATATTTCACGTTTTACCTGCCATCCAAAATTTATCAATGGTATTAAATTATGGCTCCCCATACACAGGTATGTCACCCAGGTTTACAAGAAAATTAAATTAATCGACAGAGAAGGACCTCTGTCCCTGTCAACTTTTGGAAAATTGAAGAGACCTGTAATATAATGACGTCATGCTTAGTTTCCTAAGGCAGTGAGGTGGGAAGCAATAATTGTCCAAGTAAAAAATAATAGCTTGACGTCATTATGTTTTGGGTTAATATATGAAATATATATGAGTCCACAGGGGACTGAATCAGTGAATTACACCTTTGGAATAACCAACAACATTGGACCCATGTACCTTTTACCCAGCAGGCAGCAGCAAGAGATCAAAGTCCGATCACCTCAACAACGAGCACAGGAACCCCATCATCAAGAATTTGGATGTACCATGAACAGCGGCTCACTCAGCGGCTTGTGCTCTGGCTGAGATGGACACACACAACAGTCATTAAAAACATGCAAATGAGTGCATTAGCTTGGATTAACTGATTCTTAGAGGGCAGTGGAGAATGAGAAAGATGGAGAAAAGTAAGTCATAAGTGCTTCCCTAAATGACCTTCTTCCAGGCATGTGGAACACAAAAGAATTATTGTCAAGATGGCTTACATCATACTTCCCAGCCAATGTTGAATCCTTGGTGTGTATGATAGAAGCCTGTCTTGTGTTAAAGATATCAGGAAAGAAACTCTGGACACACACGTCATTTAGTCTGCATGCTGCCGCCATAGGCATGGAGAGCCTCAATCTGGCAGAGTGTACAATCCTGTCACAATCAGCTTCTGAAACATTGTCCAGTCGTACGGTATAAGATCCAACACAGCATGCGCAGAATGACCAAGCAACATACATGGAAATCACTGAACCGACTTTGTAAAGATCAAGATCGAGATTCTGCATGCCTGGGGCCGCAGCGTGCAAAGAGCGAATTGTACCTACTGTGGGCTAGCATGCCATATTGTAACAACCTGATGCATTGCACCTTTAATGTATTTGACACAGAAGGATGGCTTCAGTGAGTAAAAAGATGGCTGATAAAATAAAACAAGTCCAGATTTTTTTCAACAACCCTTGTGGAATTTGAACACTCATCCTTGTACGTAATTTGGATCCAGGAATGAGGACATTTCTGTCTTCTGTCTTGTTTCTGTTCACTTTGGCACAAATTGTACAACCATACCTAAAGATTTCATCCATTTTTTGTAGTTTAATTCAATCCAACCTTAAAGGCCGGAGATTCTCATTAGCTGAAAACTTAAAAGACAAAACCCAAGGTCAAGATCTACAGGACAACCAGGCATTTCACTATTACCATAACCATGGACTAATATCAGAATATGATGTAGACTGGTTCCATACCTGTTGAGTAGTGTCACCAGTGATAAGATATCTCTGATTTGTTACACTCCAGAGGACGGCCTCCAGGGACTAGCTTGCTCTTGTCTCTCTGTCAAACTACTGAAACTAGGGAAACTAAACCATGTTTGAATTCCAATCTGTATTACTGCACACATGTGGAGGCAACAATTTCAAAATATATAGATGCACTTTACAACATTAGTTGAAACATCATTGAAAGCAGTGTCAAATCAACAAAGATCGGGGCCAAATAATATACAAGCCCACATCACTGGAGTTTCTCATATAAATCTTATTATCTTTTTAGTTGTCATTTTTCCATTTCTTTTCAATTGTTGCTTGACTAGTTAGTATATTTTATTTTTCAAAACACCTTCAATACATGTACACTTCCCAAAAAGTCCTTTTCCTCAAGCCTGTAAGCAGCAATTTAACATATTACATCCCTCTACTTTTTCCAGTTCTTAAGATTTGTTTTCAGCCATCTACAGATGGAAGCCTGCAAAACAAGGAGTGTTGATCTGGGGTTATGTTTAAACAATCCCACCTGTTTTTTCAGCCAAGCAATCTCTTCAATCTGCCTTGAGTAGACGCACAACTTAATTGGTTGAAAAGAGTCGTGTTGGTTGGGAGTATTCATTTTGTTGGTAGCGATTGGGCTGCTACCATGTCCTAGTCGTTCATGAACCAGTGATGCAAAGTTAGTAACAAAGGAGCCTCTGATGCCAAGGAAATAGTGTTCTCTCTCGGTCCAACTTAAGGCTAATACAGGAGATCACAGTCTGTGCAGAAAACATTCCCAATTTATAAACAGTATTAACTGTAACCTCCAAGAGTGCATGTGAAATCATAATAAAATCAGAGGATTTGGGGGACCATTTTAACCTTTATAGCTCCCCATATACATGTCACCCGGTATTTGGGCAAAATAAATGTATTCACCAAGCATGATCCTTAGATAGACATAATGAAGTCACACTTTGTTTACACGAGCTATATTATAAGACAGTAAGGTGTGGTAGGTCTTAATGTACTAGGTCTACAGGACATGAGGCAATGAGTTCACAGGAGACTCAATCAGTGAATCCAACCTTTGGGATGACCAATAACAAAAGATCACTTACGTTTTACCAAGAAGGCTACAGTAAGAGATCACAGTACAATCACCTTAACAACAATGGCCTTCATCGAGAAATGACAAGAAGCTGGTCGTCCTGTAAGCAACGACTCATCAGCGGCTTGTGCTCTAGCTGAAATGAATGCACATAACAGTCATTAAAACATGCAAAATGAAAAAAATGGCAAGAAAATATGAGTGGAGGAGCCTGTTTGCCGATTCTCAGAGGGCTTTGAAGGATCGGAAAGATGGAGAGAGCTGATTGAGAATTTGTAATTCACGTATGTGCACCCAGCACTGCCGGTGTATCAATCTAGTTATACATGGCATTTTATGGGGTGGTGCATTACAGGGGTAGCCATAATCCAGTCCCGCCTCCTGCGATACGGCTTCAAATTTTGATCAAAAGAAGCAGAGGGGGAGAGCCGTAGCCAATGTTCAATACTTGTGCATGCTGTACTCTCACATGGAGACGCCGCACCGTGTGTTGCCAACATAGAGTGCAACATAAACCGTTGAAAACATTTCATGTAGGGGTTTAACCGAAGATATACACGTACCCTACATATATATTTGCAATGGATGTTTGTAATGACACACATGATAAAGCCAAAAGTGCAAATGTTATTTAAAATAGATATTGAGCCTCTTCATACAACAGCGTCATTAGAATTGAGTATCATTCCATGACATAAATAAACTAAATTCTACAATATTCAAACATCAATTGAACTTTCGGTTGAGCAATGTGTTGCTGTGACAGAATAAAATCACAGTGCACCTGATTTTTAAGTTCTTGAATCTGGCTTTAATAACTTTTGCAAGCTAATGACCATCAGGATGACGTTTAGTTCAACGCTGGCTTCATGTGTTTCACATTCTTATGGAAACCCCTATTGCAAGAATATCATGGTTTGTTTTGCACAAAGACGGGAATAAACAAATTTTCACTGCTTGAAAAAGACTACTGCATATTTGACTACATCAGATCTATCACTCACAAAACAATCCAGCCAATGTCTCATTTCCATCACAAAAGCTAACTAGCATTCCAGTCTACAACCCTGAACAATAAGTAAAACTAAGTTGAGGAAGGAAACATACATGTACATGGTAAGTGCTGCCACAATAACCTTCGTATCTGAATGAGAATGACTGAGAGAGAGGGGGAGAGACAACGGAATAACAGACAGAAGAATAACAGATAGACTGACAAACATACCGACAGCACATAGACAGATGAACAAGACAAAGAGGACAGTTATCTTGAAAACTAGACCTTTCCCCATTGTATTTTCAGTACAATAAGATTTTACGGTAATAACCAAAATCATTTTGGCAAAGAAAAATCTTTGAAAATAATCAAATTGTATTTAGAAATGATTAGCACAACCTCCAATTTTAAGATTTGCATCATGCAATCAGTAGAGATCTCCATGCATGGTTCCATGCAACACAGACTTAAACTATGAGGCTTACTTTCTACCCAATTTTTACCAGGTTCACTGAAATATGTAGAAATTAAAGATTGTATAATGTATTTATATAATTCTGAACCTCAGTGGATAGGTCTAGTTAGTTTTAAAGACTTTGACTTCCTGACAAATTCTCGTGGGGTGTAAAGTAATGTTGTGTCTTCATTTACCACATCAAATCATACTATCCTCCAGTTTGTTTAGACTACTCTTTGACTATCAAATTAGTAACTTTGGCCCCACATACAGGCTGGAGATTTTCATTGGTTGAAAAAATTGTTGGACAAAAGTCATGTTTCAGATTTACAACACAACAGTACATAGGCCCCTATTACTCCCTATGCCTATTTTGTTTAATTTTATTAACATTTACTGTTGGGCTGTTATCAGAAGTAGGCTAGGCCTACAGTGTTTATATAGCGTGAGCTGTTTCCAGACCTGCTGAGTACAATAAAGTGTCAAAATACATCTCAGATGTGCAACAATCCAGAAAACGGTCTCACAGGAGTGTTCTTCGTCTCTCCATTACTGCTTCAAAGTTAAGAAACCAAAGGAACCCCTTTAAAATCCCAGCCTGCATGCCTGACGGTTACTGTGGGGCCGCCATGTTTAAATGCAGGGTGCACTTTACCACAGCAAAAGCAGTGTAAAATCAACAAAGCCAAGCCCAAACTTGTGGAGTTTGTAATACAGAAATCTCGTTATCGTCTTTGCCGTCATTTCTCCATTTATTTTCAATTGTTGGATGGTAAGCCAGTCTCAGTTCTCACCTTTAAATTCACCTCCTGTGAAGTCACATTTGAACGAACCCGCCAACTTGGCCACACATGCGTTCTTGTGCGTAGGCATTGTAATGCTAATGCTCGCGCCACCGTGGAAAACTGGTCGTCGATCAACTTGCGCACATATTGAGCAGGGTACCAAACAGGGGATAAAACAGCGCTGGTGATTGGCGCGCTTGAAATAGGCCCTGTAAGTGTGCACAAGTACGACGAAGATCTGAAGATAATGCAATTATTATTTTTTTCGTAATGTAAATCAAAAGAATGACCACTATTGCAAAGAGAAAAAAAGCATTTTCCAAAACTGTATGCGAGCAATTTGCATCAATATAAAAAACCATGTATTTCCTACCCCCAAAGCCTGGACAAACGCGACCATCTGAGGCTTGGGCTTTCAGAGCTACGGCTGGGTCTATTGTCTACGCGTCTCCACGCATTTCCAATGGAGTGAAGACCTATACCGAGCTCTTGACAAGAGATTCGGATGCAGCCGTAGTTCACATCTTGACCGCAACACACACCATGACGTCAAACTACAGTCAGTCGTAGAAGAGATGCCATACGAGACGTTATCTACCAAAAAATCATCACATTTACGTCCGAAATTCTGGGGATTCTAGCTAATTATACCTTTTTCGGGTTGCAATATAATGCCTCCTGAAGCGAAACCGATACTGGAATTTGATGCATTTTGTTTATGGTCGGCTTTCTTGACACGGACTGCATGCATATGAGCAAAATATGGGCAACATAGAGTGGTACTTATTATTATATTATTTTGTGGGAACGAGATGATTTTGAGGGAACGAAACGATAATTCGAGGGAACGGAATTAAAAAAAATCTTCACTGTGCTTGTCCCCTTAGGGGCTCCTTAGGTACTCGTAGAGAGGGACATCGAATGCAACTGTGCGTTTTTGCAAATTGGGTCACACTCAAAAAAAATCAAAAAACATGTACATACAATGTAGGGCGGGAATAATGCCGCCCGGCGCTCCGAAGGAACGGGTTAGCCTTTTGACGGTTTTGTGTGTGTGTGTGTGTGGGCGGGGGGGGTTATCAGATCAGGTAGACATTCAAGACAATGACCAGAAGCGGTTTTCTTTTGAATAAGGGTTTGATATGCTACATTTTTAATCAGTCCTTTCCCAAAATTATTGAGCATACTTTTGCCCGATGCGGAATAACAGGTGAATCGCTGGACTGTTGGGCAACTTAAAGAGCATAACACTGTATGGGTAAATAAGTGGTGAAACAAAACCACTTTCTAAAACCGTTGGGCAAAAAGAGACAAGTCTACCTATAACAGAGCCTGAAAGTTGACCCCTGATGGTGCGCTTCCGGAACACTTGGATAGGATAAATAACGAGCAAAGATGTTATAATTAGCTGTTTCGGCAACTCACAAAACAGGTATTGCTTTTCTGATTTTTTTAGCTGTTTTGGCAACAGCCTGAACAACTCTTTCTTTTCTGATTATTTTTTTTTCATTTCCTTTTTGGCTTTTTGGCAAGTTGCAAAAAGGCATTCTTTTTGTTTTTTGTTTTTTAGCTGTTTCGGCAACAGCCTGAACAGCTCTTGCTTTTCTGACGATTTTTAGCTGTTTCAGCAACTTTGCAGAAACAGGTATTGTTTTTATGATTATTTTGTTTTAGCTGCTTTGGCAACTTTGCCGAAACAAATATTGTTTTTCTGATGTTTT
The DNA here is from genome assembly GCF_054643075.1 of Acanthaster planci. Lineage (NCBI taxonomy): Eukaryota > Metazoa > Echinodermata > Asteroidea > Valvatida > Acanthasteridae > Acanthaster > Acanthaster planci. The sequence continues at coordinate 1,620,006 of NC_141779.1, forward strand.
TTCTTTTTCAACTCAATTCCTTTCACCAGTCGACTTTGGCAGTTTACTAAATCTGATCGACTTAAAACTTGGCAGACCTTTGTACCATTATCCAAGGACGGTCCTAGAAAAAATTCACAGTGATAACCTAAGTAGTTTATTTACTATTGATGTTTCTAATAATTAATTTTTCCCCATAGACTTTGTACACGGATCGCAGGCAGTTTTCGGACTGTCCTATATCAGGCTATGAGGGCGCTATTGCAGAATTACGGTTACACCTGCTTGGGCTTTCAATTTTCAACAAACTATCCTATATTTAACCATGGATGGCGTTGTTGCGCAACATAGGGTTTGTACACACTTTGTCCAGCATAATGCGTGAGCAGTCCTCAACTTTGACCGAGAATTACTACCAGAACGAAAAAGAAATCAGACTAAAGTTTCCCTTCCGTTCGATCGCAAATATACCCAAGTGTGCAAATATTAAATAGTATTTCACAAGTTTTTTTCCAGTTTAGACAAACATCACGTGACATGAAATTAAAGGAGCAGTTTTCCTGCACACGTGTTTCTAGGCCATTGACTTTGTACACGTTTTCGAGCCACAATTTTGGTAACTTTGCAATGTTTGATCGTTCCAAAGTGATAGCCAACGAAGACCCTGATGCAAGATTTATTGCAAAGGGTGACGTCATGATGACTTCATCACCTTATTTTATATTCATTTTTGAACATTAAATTTTTCCCCATAAATTTTTGTACACGTTTTTCTACTTAACACAAGTGAACAAGTAGTCTTTAACTTCGGCGCAAAATTACTTTAAGAACGAAGGAGAAATCGGGTACTTTACGCTCTGTTATTTGATTTGAAATATGCCTAATGTGAAGTAATATTTCATTAGAAGTGTTCAGTTGAAGTGCAAATCACGTGACATGAACTTAAAGGAGCAGTGTTTCCGCAAATGAGTTTTTTGCCCTAGACTTTGTACACGTTTTCAAGGCACAATTTTAAAACCTTTCTGATGTTTGATGGTTATCAAAGTGACAGCCAACAAAGACCGTGATACAAAAATTATTGTAAGTAAAGGACGTCATGATGACGTTATCATGTCATTTATTCGTGATTTTTCAATATGTATTTTAGCCCTTTGACTTTGTACACGTTGTCAAGCAAGCATTTGGGTTAGTTTGAGAGCTTTGATCAACTTCAAAGTTACAGCCATGAAAGACCTTGATGAAAAATACGTCGAAATTTATTACGTCGTGATGATGTCATCATGTGATTTATTATTAATTTTTTAATATTTATTTCAGCCCATTGACTTAGTACACGTATTCGTGAATACTTAAATATTCCTTTAAATGTATAAAAAACCATATGAAATCAACCGTGGCCTCCCGCAACATTCTGTTTCCAGCAAGTGCCAGGATAAAAAGTGGTCTTGATTTTGTCTCGTGTAGGTTAATTGACATAACCATTCCTTCCCGTTTAAACCAGAAGTAGGCTTATTGTTTGAAAGTGGTAAAAGCTGTAAAGTTTTTTCAACATAAGGCGTCTGTCGGTGTTAATGCTGAATTGAAACCTTGCTTATATTTTGGAGAGGAAGTGCTTAGAGCAAATATTGAGCTCATTTAATGATAACGTCATAAGTAATTGTTTTTTTTTCGTAACGGACAGTATCGGCGTTATCAACATGTCAGATGTTGTTAATTCCGCCTGGATTCTACTTTTGCGTTGATTAAAAAGGCTCGTGACACCCGATGATCTGCGTGGGGACGTATTAAGTCCTGAACCCCAAACAGGACGGGTGATGAAGTCAATGACAACATCAGACCCTTAACTTGCAGATTCAGCGTGGCGACAGTTGCCAAAGAATGGCAGAGTAGTTTTAAAGTGTATATCATACAGTTCAACTTCTAGTCACAGTTATCAAAAGTGAAATTCATTTTTGCGTCAAAATGTTCAGGATAGGGCAACAGATGTCATCTCTAGTGGTCCTGCAATCTTTGTTCTTATATTTTGTACACAGAAAATGTGAAATGTGCAATTGATTACTCTTATGTTAGATATTATCAAAGATTTTTTGGTTTTTAGTGTGCAATGCATATTTATGATTATGCAAATAACACGGGGTTCGCAGACCAATGTCAGTGGAGAATACACTCTTTGAGGCCCCTATATCTTCTAAAGTACATGTCCGATTGGGTTCATATTTTGCAGACACATTGAATAGAGAGTGCTTAAGAGGTAAATTGCCTTATGTGATGATGACGTCATGAGCAGACAAGTCACGTGACATTAAATTAAACTCTTGAAGGCCCTATATCTCCAGATGTACCAGACTAATCGGGTTCAAATCTTGCAGATATCTTGAGAAGGGGGTGCGTCAGAGGAATATTGACCTCATGTGCTGATGTCGTCACCAGAAGACCTCGAAAAGTACGTGTCCGATGCGGTTGAAACTGTGTGTGTGGCTTGAAAGGGACGGGTTTTAGACGAAGCCAGAATTCTGCAAAAATAACAGGCAGTTGGACAAAAACTACGACTTCCTTTTGCAGATATATCCCTAACTACTGCAAATATGGATGTGAAACTTATATGAATAGATAGGAGAACATATGCCTTTTCAGATGACACCAAGATTGCCAGATTTATATAATTTCAAGACCTTTTATGCTCGAATATATGAAGCATTCTCTGCGCGGGATAAGAACTGGTATAGCGCAGACGAAGCCAGAATTCCCCCCAAAAATGGGAAACAGTTGGAAAAGAACTTGCACTTCCTTTGGCAGCTATTTCCCTAACTACTTCAAATATGGAAATGGAAATGGAAACATATATGAATGGATAGAGGAACATGTGGCCTTTCCAATGACACCAAGGTTGCAATGTTTGGATAATTCGTAGACATTTTATGCTCGAATACATTTACGAAAGCATTTACTGAGGAGTACAGGACCCAGTACAGCGCAAAGTCAGAATTACTCAAAAATATCAAGCAGTCAGACAAGAACTTGCACTTCCTTTTGAAGACATTTCCCTAACTAATGCAAATATGAAAATCAAACTTATATGAATGGACAGACGAACATGTGGCCTTTCAGATGACGCCAAGATTGCAAGATTTAGATAATTCTGAAACTTTTTATGCTCAAATATATGAAGCATTCACTGCGAAGGATAAGGACCGGTATAGGGCAGACGAAGCCAGAATTCTGCAAAAATATCAGGCATTTGGACAAAGACTTCCATTTCCTTTGGCAGATATTTCCCTAACTACTGCAGATATGGATATCGAACTGATATGAATAGATAGGGGATATGGAACTTATATGAATGGATAGACGAACCTGTGGCCTTTCAGATGACAGCAAGATTGGAAGATTTAGATAATTCTTACACCTTTTATGCTTGATTAAATGAAGCCTTCTCTGCGCGAGATAAGCACCGGTGTAGCACAGACGAAGCCAGAATTTCGCAAAAATAGGAGACAGTTGTACAAGAACTTGCACTTCCTTTTGCAGATATTTCTCTAACTACTGCAAATATGGAAACGACACTTTCATGAATGGATAGACCAACATGTGGCTTTTCAGACGACACCAAGATTGCAAGATTTTGATAATTCTCACACCTTATATGCTCGGCTACATGAAGCATTTGCTTTGCGAGTACAGGACCCGGTATAACGCAAAATCAGATTTACGAAAAATATCAAGCCGTCCGACAAAAGCTGGCATTTCCTTTGGCAGATATTTCCCTTACTACTGCAAATATGGATATGAAACTTATATGAATGGATAGAGCACCATGTGGCCATTCAGACAACACCAAGATTGCAAGATTTAGATACTTCTCACCCCTTTTTTGCTCGATTATATGAAGCATTCTCTACGCAGGATACAGACCAGTATAGCGTAGACGAAGCCATAATTCCGAAAAAAGGGAGGCAATTGGAAAAGAACTCGCACTCTCTTTAGGAGCTTTTTCCCTAACTACTGCAAATATGGATATGAAACTTATATGATTGGATAGAGGAACATCTGGCCTTTGTGATGAAAGCAAGATCGGAAAATTTAGATAATTCTTAGACCTTTTATTCTCGAATATATGAAGCATTCTTTGCGTGGGATAAGGACCAGTATATTGCAGACGAAGCCAGAATTCCTCAAAAAAGGAGGCAGTTGGAAAAGAACTTGCACTTCCTTTGGCAGCTATTTCCCAAACTACTGCAAATATGGATATGAAACTTATATGAAAGGATAGAGGGACCATGTGGCCTTTCAGACGACACCAAGATTACCAGATTTAGATAATTCTTAGACTTTTATGCTCGAATACATGAAGCATTCACTGTGCGAGTACAGAACCGGGTATCTCGCAGACGAAGCCAGAATTCCAAAAAAAGGAGGCAGTTGGAAAAGAACTCGCACTTAGTTTGGCAGCTATTTCCCTAACTACTGCAAATATGGACATGAAATTTATATAAATGGATAGAAGAGCATATGGCCTTTCAGATGACACCAAGATTGCCAGATTTAAATAATTCTCAGACTTTTTATGCTCGATTATATGAAGCATTCTCTGCGCTGGACGAAGCCAGAATTCCGCAAAAAAAGAGGGAGTTGGAAAAGAACTCGAACTTCCTTTGGCAACTATTTGCCAACTACTGCAAATATGGATAGGACATTAATATAAATGGATAGAGGAACATATCGCCTTTCAGATGACACCAAGATTGCGAGATTTAGATAATTCTCTGACCTTTTATGCTCGATTATATAAAGCATTCTCTGCGCAGGATAAAGACCGGTATGGTGCAGACGAAGCCAGAATTCCGCAAAGATATCAGGCAAGTGGACACGAATTTGCAATTCCTTTTGACGATATTTCCCTAACTACTGCAAATATGGATATGAAACTTATATGAATGGATAGGGAAACATGTCACCTTTCAGATCACACCAACATTGCCAGATTGAAATAATTCTCAGCCCTTTTTTGCTCGATTATATGAAGCAGTCTCTGCGTGGGATAACGACCGATATTTTGCAGACGAAGCAAAAAATTCCGCAAAAAAAAAGAGGCAGTTGGAAAAGAACTCGAACTTAGTTTGGCAGTTATTTCCCTAACTACTGCAAATATGGATATGAAACTTATATGAATGGGCAGGGAATTATGTTGCCTTTCAGATGACACCAAGATTGCCAGATTTAGATAATTCTAAGACCTTTTATGCTCGATTATATGAAGCATTCTCTAAGCAGGATAAGGACCGGTAATTGCAGACGAAGCCAGAATTCCGCAAAAAAAGGAGGCAGTTCGAAAAGACCTCGAGCTTAGTTTGGCAGATATTTCCCTAAATACTGCAAACACGGATACGAAACTTATATGAATGGATAGAGGATAAAATGGCCTTTTAGATGACACCAAGATTGCCAGATTTAGATAATTCTCAGACCTTTTATGCTCGTTTATATGAAGCAGTCTCTGTTTGGGATAAGGACCAGTATAGCGCAGACGAAGCCAGAATTCCGTAAAATTATCAAACAGTCAGACAAGAACTTGCATTTCCTTTGGCAGATATTTCCCTAACTACTTCAAATATCGATATGCAACTGATATGAATGGATAAAAGAACATATGAACTTTCAGATGACACCAAGATTGCCAAATTTAGATAAATATAAGACTTTTTATGCTCGATTATATGAAGCCTTCTCTGCGCAGGATAAGAACCGGTATATTGCAGACGAAGCCAGAATTCCGCAAAAAAATCAGGAAAAGGGACACGAACTTGCATTTCCTTTGCAAGATATTTTTCTAACTACTGCAAATACGGATACGAAACTGATATGAATGGATAGGGAAACATGTCACCTTTCAGATCACACCAACAATGCCAGATTTAGATAAATCTCAGACCTTTTATGCTCTATTATATGAAGCAGTCTCTGTGTGGGATAAGGACCAGTATAGCGCAGACGAAGCCAGAATTCCGTAAAAATATCAAACAGTCAGACAAGAACTTGCATTTCCTTTGGCAGATATTTCCCTAACTACTGCAAATAGGGATATGAAACTTATACAAATAGATAGGGGAACATGTGGCCTTTCAGATGACACCACGATTGCCAGAATTAGATAATTCTCAGACCTTTTATGCTTGAATATATGAAGCAATCCTTGCGCGGGAAAAGGACCAGTATAGCGCAGACGAAGCAACAATTCCGCAAAAATATCAAACATTCAGACAAGAACTTGCACTTCCTTTGGACGATATTTCCCTAACTACCGCGAATATGGATATGAAACTTATGTGAAGGGACAGGGAAACATGTGGCCTTTCAGATGACACCAAGATTGCCAGATTTAGATAATTCTCTGACCTTTTATGCTCGATTATATGAAGCATTCTCTGCGTGGGATGAGGACCGGTATATTGCAGACGAAGCCAGAATTCCGCAAAAAAAGGAGCCAGTTGGAAAATAACTTGAATATAGTTTGGCAGCTATTTCCCTAACTACTGCATATATGGATATGAAACTTATATGAATAGGCAGGGAATTATGTGGCCTTTCAGATGACACCAAGATTGCCAGATTAGGATAATTGTCAGACCTTTTGTGCTCGATTATATGAAGCATTCTTTGCGCCGGGTAAGGACCGGTGTGGTGCAAACGAAGCCAGAATTCCACAAATATATCAGGCAATTAGACACGAACTAGCATTTCCTTTGGAAGATATTTACCTAACTACCGCGAATATGGATATGAAACTTATATGAATAGGCAGGGAATTATGTGGCCTTTCAGATGACACCAAGATTGCCAGATTAGGATAATTGTCAGACCTTTTAGGCTCGATTATATGAAGCATTCTCTGCGTGGGATAAGGACCGGTATATTGCAGACGAAGCCAGAATTCCGCAAAAAAAAGAGGCAGTTGGAAAAGAACTCAAATTTAGTTTGGCAGCTATTTGCAAACTACTGCAAATATGGATAGGAAATTAATATGAATGGATAGAGGAACATATTGCCCTTCATATGACACCAAGATTGTCAGATTTAGATAATTCTCTGACCTCTTAGGCTCGATTATATAAAGCATTCTCTGTGCAGGATAAAGACCGGTATGGTGCAGACGAAGCCAGAATTCCGCAAAAATATCAGGCAAGTGGACACGAATGTGCAATTCCTTTTGACGATATTTCCCTACCTACTGCAAATATGGATATGAAACTTATATGAATGGGCAGGAAATGATGGGGCCTTTCAGATGACACCAAGATTGCCAGATTTGGATAATTCTCAGACCTTTTATGCTCGATTATATGAAGCCTTTTCTGCGCAGGATAAGGACAGGTATAGCGCAGACGAAGCCAGAATTCCGCAAAAATATCAAACAGTCAGACAAGAACTTTCACTTCCTTTGGCAAATATTTCCCTAACTACTGCAAATATGGATATGAAACTTATATGAAGGGACAGGGAAACATGTGACCTTTCAGATGACACCAACATTGCCAGATTTAGATACTTCTCATACGTTTTATGCTCGATTATATGAAGCATTCTCTGCGTGGGATTAGGACCGGTATATCGCAGACGAAGCCAAAATTCCACAAAAATATCAAACAGTCAGACAAGAACTTGCACTTCCTTTGGACGATATTTCCCTAACTACCGCGAATATGGATATGAAACTCATATGAATGGACAGGGAAACATGTGGCCTTTCAGATCACACCAAGATTGCCAGATTTAGATAATTCTCAGACCTTTTATGCTCGATTATATGAAGCATTCTCTGCGTTGGATAAGGACCGGTATATTGCAGACGAAGCCAGAATTCCGCAAAAAAAGGAGGCAGTTCGAAAAGACCTGGAACTTAGTTTGGCAGATATTTCCATAAATACTGCAAACATGGATACGAAATTTATCTGAATGGATAAAAGAACAAATGGCCTTTCAGATGACACCAAGATTGCCAGCTTTAGATAATTCTTACACCTTTTATGCTCGAATATATGAAGCAATCCTTGTGCGGGAAAAGGACCGGTATAGCGCAGACGAAGCAATGATTCCGGAAAAATATCAGGCAATTGGACACGAACTTGCATTTCCTTTGGCAGCTATTTCCCTAACTACTGCAAATTTAGATATGAAACTTATATGAATGGATAGGGAAACATGTAACCTTTCAGATCACAACAAGATTGCCAGATTTAGATAATTCTCAGACCTTTTATGCTCGATTATATGAAGCAGTATCTGCGTGGGATAAGGACCAGTATAGCGCAGACGAAGCCAGAATTCCGCAAAAATATCAGGCAATTGGACACGAATTTGCAATTCCTTTTGACGATATTTCCCTAACTACTGCAAATATGGATATGAAACTTATATGAATGGATAGAGGAACAAATGGCCTTTCAGATGACTCAAGATTGCCAGATTTAGATAATTCTCAGACCTTTTATGTTCGATTATTTGAAGCATTCTCTGCGTGGGATGAGGACCGGTATATTGCAGACGAAGCCAGAATTCCGCTAAAAAAGGAGCCAGTTGGAAAAGAACTCGAACTTAGTTTGGCAGCTATTTCCCTAACTACTGCAAATATGGATACGAAACTTATATGAATGGATAGGGAAACATGTAGCCTTTCAGATGACACCAAGATTGCCAGATTTAGATAATTCTCAGACCTTTTATGCTCGATTATATGAAGCAGTATCTGCCTGGGATAAGGACCAGTATAGCGCAGACGAAGCCAGAATTCCGCAAAAATATCAAACAGTCAAAAAAGAAATCGCACTTCCTTTGGCAGATATTTCCCTAACTACTGCAAATATGGATATGAAACTTATATGAATAGATAGAAAACTATGTGGCCTTTCAGATGACACCAAGATTGCCAGATTTAGATAATTCTCAGACCTTTTATGCTCGATTATATGAAGCAGTCTCTGCGTGGGATTAGGACCAGTATAGCGCAGACAAAACCAGAATTCCGCTAAAATATCAGGCAAGTGGACACGAACTTGCATTTCCTTTGGACGATATTTCCCTAATTACTGCAAATATGGATATGAAACTTATATGAAGGGACAGGGAAACAAGTGGCCTTTCAGATGACACCAAGATTGCCAGATTAGGATAATTGTCGGACCTTTTATGCTCGATTATATGAAGGATTCTCTACGCCGGGTAAGGACCGGTATGGTGCAGACGAAGCCAGAATTCCACAAAAATATCAGGCAATTGGACACGAACTAGCATTTCCTTTGGAAGATATTTCCCTAACTACTGCAAATATGGATATGAAACTTATACCAATCGACAGGGAAACATGTAGCCTTTCGGTTGACACCAAGATTGCCAGATTTAGATAATTCTCAGACCTTTTATGCTCGATTATATGAAGCAGTATCTGCCTGGGATAAGGACCGGTATAGCGCAGACGAAGCCAGAATTCCGCAAAAATATCAAACAGTCAGACAAGAATTTGCACTTCCTTTGGAGGATATTTCCCTAACTACTGCATATATGGATAAAAAACGTATATGAATGGATAGAAAACCATGTGGCCTTTCAGATGACACCAAGATTGCCAGATTTAGATAATTCTCAGACCTTTTATGCTCGAATATATGAAGCAGTCTCTGCGTGGGATATGGACCGGTATAGCGCAGACGAAGCCAGAATTCTGCAAAAAAGGAGGCAGTTGGAAAAGAACTCGAACTTCCTTTGGCAGCTATTTGCCAACTACTGTAAAAATGGATAGGAAATTAATATGAATGGATAGAGGAACATATCGCCTTTCAGATGACACCAAGATTGTCAGATTTAGATAATTCTCTGACCTCTTAGGCTTGATTATATAAAGCATTCTCTGCGCAGGATAAAGACAGTTATGGTGCAGACGAAGCCAGAATTCCGCAAAAATATCAGGCAATTGGACAAGAATGTGCAATTCCTTTTGACGATATTTCCCTAACTACTGCAAATATGGATATGAAACTTATATGAATGGGCCGGAAATTATGTGGCCTTTCAGATGACACCAGGATTGCCTGATTTAGATAATTCTCAGACCTTTTATGCTCGATTATATGAAGCATTCTCTGCGCAAGATAAGGACCGGTATATTGCAGACGAAGCCAGAATTCCGCAAAAAAAGGAGGCAGTTCGAAAAGACCTGGAACTTTGTTTGGCAGATATTTCCCCTAAATACTGCAAACATGGATACAAAACTTGTATGAAAGGATAGGGAAACATGTAGCCTTTCAGATCACACCCAGATTGCCAGATTTAGATAATTCTCAGACCTTTTATGCTCGTTTATATGAAGCAGTATCTGCCTGGGATAAGGACCAGTATAGCGCAGACGAAGCCAAAATTCTGCAAAAATATCAAACAGTCAGACAAGAAGTTGCACTTCCTTTGGAGGATATTTCCCTAACTACTGCAAATATAAATATGAAACTTATATGAATGAATAGAAAACCATGTGGCCTTTCAGATGACACCAAGATTGCCAGATTTAGATAATTGTCAGACCTTTTATGCTCGATTATAAGAAGCCTTTTCTGTGTGGGATAAGGACCGGTATAGCGTAGACGAAGCCAGAATTCCGCAAAAAAGGAGGCAGTTGGAAAAGAACTCGCACCTCCTTTGGCAGCTATTTGCCAACTACTGCAAATAGGGATAAGAAATTAATATGAATGGATAGAGGAATATATGGCCTTTCAGATGACACCAAGATTGCCAGATTTAGATAATTCTAAGACCTTTTATTCTCGAATATAGGAAGCCTTTTCTGCGTGGGATAAGGACCAGTAGAGCGCAGACGAAGCCAGAATTCCGCAAAAAAATCAAACAGTCAGACAAGAATTTGCACTTCCTTTGGAGGATACTTCCCTAACTACTGCAAATATGGATATGAAACTTATATGAATGGATAGGGAAACATGTGACCTTTCAGATCACACCAAGATTGCCAGATTTAGATAATTCTCAGACCTTTTATGCTCGAATATATGAAGCAGTCTCTGCGTGGGATATGGACCGGTATGGCGCAGACGAAGCCAGAATTCTGCAAAAAAGGAGGCAGTTGGAAAAGAACTTGCACTTCCTTTGGCAGCTATTTGCCAACTACTGTAAAAATGGATAGGAAATTAATATGAATGGATAGAGGAACATATCACCTTTCAGATGACACCAAGATTGCCAGGTTTGGATAATTCTCTGACCTTTTAGGCTCGATTATATAAAGCATTCTCTGCGCAGGATAAAGACCGGTATGGTGCAGACGAAGACGAAAAAGGCATATGGATATGAAACTTGCATGAATGGATAAGGAAACATGTGACCTTTCAGATGACACCAAGATTGCCAGATTAGAATAATTGTCAGACCTTTTATGCTCGATTTTATGAAGCATTCTCAACGCCGGGTAAGGACCGGTATGGTGCAGACGAAGCCAGAATTCCACAAAAATATCAGGCAATTGGACACGAACTAGTATATTCTTTGGAAGATATTTCACTAACTACTGCAAATATGGATATGAAACTTATACCAATCGACAGGGAAACATGTAGCCTTTCGGTTGACACCAAGATTGCCAGGTTTAGATAATTCTCTGACCTTTTAGGCTCGATTATATAAAGCATTCTCTGCGCAGGATAAAGACCGAATTGTTGCAGAAGAAACCAGAATTCCGCAAAAATATCAGGCAATTGGACACGAACTAGTATATTCTTTGGAAGATATTTCACTAACTACTGCAAAAAGGGATATGAAACTTATACAAATAGATAGGGGAACATGTGGCCTTTCAGATGACACCAAGATTGCCAGATTTTGATAATTCTCAGACCTTTTATGCTTGAATATATGAAGCAATCCTTTTGCGGGAAAGGGACCGGTATAGCGCAGACGAAGCAAGGATTCCGCAAAAATATCAGGCAATTGGACACGAACTTGCATTTCCTTCGGCAGCTATTTCCCTAACTACTGCAAATATGGATATGAAACTTATATGAATGGATAGGGAAACATGTAACCTTTCAGATCACACCAAGATTGCCAGATTTAGATAATTCTCAGACCTTTTATGCTCGAATATAGGAAGCCTTCTATGCCTGGGATAAGGACCAGTATAGCGCAGACGAAACCAGAATTCCGCAAAAATATCAAACAGTCAGACAAGAATTTGCACTTCCTTTGGAGGATATTTCCATAACTACTGCAAATATGGATATGAAACTTATATGAATGGATAGGGAAACATGTGAACTTTCAGATCACACCAAGATTG